>NC_045545.1:38824491-39124491 GCF_009769535.1 Thamnophis elegans
GGAGTGGAGTGCTGAGCCAGTAGGTAAGCATCCACCTTTGCCTGCCAGTTGCCACGGTCCAAACGGCCCAAAGCCTCCTTGGCCAAGCGGACCACCCTTTCTGCTCGGCCCTTGCTGGCCGGATGGTAAGGGGCGACCAGCGCATGGCGGATCCCTTGGGCAGCCAGGAAAGCCTGGAAGTCTGCGGAAGAGAATTGCGGGCTGTTGTCGGACACTACGATGTCCGGCAACCCGTGGGTGGAGAACAAGCGGCGCAAGGCGTGCACCGTACTCTCTGCGGTGGTGGAGCACATAAGCACCAACTCCACCCAGCGAGAGTAGGCATCAACAGCGACCAGGAATACCTGGCCGTGGAAGGGACCCGCAAAATCAAGGTGAAGGCAGGACCAGAGCCCACGCGGCACCTCCCACTCCCGAGAGGAGGCAGAGGGGGGAGGGGGGCAGGACACCTGGCAGGGCTCGCACCTCCCTACCCAGGCCTCGATGTCATCGTCCAGGCAGGGCTACCAGACATAACTCTGGGCCAGTGCTTTCATGCGCGCCACTCCAAGGTGGTCTGCATGGAGTCGCTGGAGGACCTGTTAGCGGAGGGCGGAAGGGATGACCACCCGGTCACCCCATATAAGGCAACCACAGTGGAGTGACAGCTCCAGCTGATGAGTTTTAAAGGGGCGGCACTCCGAAGAGACGCCCCCTGTAGGCCAGCCCCTCAGGACCCATGCCATGACCTGGGAGAGGACAGAGTCAGCTTGTGAGTGGGCGGCCACGTCAGTGGCAGTGAGAGGAAGGTCCAACTCGGCGATGGAGAGGACCAAAACACATGGGACCGGCTGGGGGTCAGAGCAGGGAAGGGGGCAGCAGCTGAGGGCATCAGCATGCCCTAGCTGCTTGTCCGGACGGTATCTCAGTGCGTAGGAATACGCTGCAAGAAACTCCGTGCAACGGGTCATCCTGGGAGACAGGATGGGGGGGTCGGCCTATCACCGGCCAAAAACCCAAGGAGTGGCTTATGGTCAGCGTAGAGGGTAAAGTGCCGACCATACTAGTAATTGTGGAACTTTTTAACCCTGGACACCGCAGCCAGAGCCTCCTTGTTGATCTGGCTGTAGTTCCTCTCGGCCGAGGAAAGTGTCCGGGAGTAAAAAGCAATGGGGGCCTCTGAGCCATTGGGCAGAACATGGCTCAGGACCGCCCCCAAACCCACAGGAGAGGCGTCACAGGCTAATGTCAGGGGCATCTTGTCGCTATACTGCACTAAGACTGCCTCTGATGTCAGCATGGCCTTGACAGCCACGAACGCATGCACTTTGCGGCTGCCCCATTGCCAGGCCGCGGATCGGTCGAGCAACCGATGCAGCGGCTCGGCTAGTGATGCCTTGTGAGGGAGAAACGGCGCGTAAAAATTTAAAAGGCCAAGGAATGCTTGCAGCTCCGCCTTGGAGGTTGGTGCAGGGGCGTTCTTGATGGCCGCAACTTTAGAGGGGGTGGGTGGATTCCCTGGGCGTCAATCATGAAGCCCAGGAATTCCACCCTAGGCACAGCAAAAGAACACTTGCTGAGCTTTAATTTGAGACCCGCGCCCCTGAAATGGTCGAGGACCTTCCGAAGTACTTCGATGAGCCCAAAACCGCTTCTGCACCACCAAAACCTGTAGGAAACAGCATTTCCCCCCGTACTCCACCCGCACCCCATAGCAGCCCAGGGTAGGAATATGAGTCCCCTGATAGTCTCTGAGCACGGTATCTGGGGGAGACAGCTGCATTTTGGGGACTCCCGGGCACAGGGAGGTGAAAGTGGCCCATGATAGGAGAGACCGGGAGGACCCCGAGTCCACCTCCATGAGGCAGGAGACCGTGACAGTGATTTTCTTCGTACCAGCCATGGCTTGGCTGACTGACACTGCAGGGGTGGCAGGAAGGTCTTCTCCCAAGGCATAGCAGTCGGCTCGGCGGGTCTGCTGGCGACTGGGCAGCTGGTTCCTGGGTGGTGCAGGTGGACCGTAGGCCAGTAGAGATGGGTCGGACTAAGTTGGAGGTGGCAGGGTGGCCCAGCAGACTTGGGCCAGGTGCTCTTTCTTGCCGCAATGGCGGCACATAGAAGCCTTGAAGAGGCAAGATGCTCGGGCATGATTGCCGCCGCAGCCGAGACAGGCAGCAGCCGCTGCAGCAGCTCGGGCTTGTGGAGGCTGTTGCCGCCAGGAAATGGCTCGGAGGCAGTCGACCTAGTCCTCGTAGATCGTATCTGGCAAGGGGGCCAGCTCATCTATCAGGCAGGTCGATTGCGGAGAAGGCAGAAGGCAGAGAGGCAGGGATGGTGATGCAGGCAAAGGAGACAGGTAGCTGGCCATCTCTATCGTTGACTGCTCCGAGAGTTCCGCAGCCCTAGCCTCGTTGACTCCCTGTGGCAAGGTGATGTCTGCCCTGGAGAGGAGGCACCGCTTGAGACGGATGTCCTTCACCCCGCAGACAAATTGTCTATCAAGTTGTCCTCCAGATCGGGGAATTCGCATTGCATGGCGGCAACCCGTAGCGACTGGAGGAACTGGCTGATAGATTCAGATTCTTTTTGAACACACCGGCAGAAGGCATACCAGCGTGTGATCTTAGAGGGAGTTGGGGCGTAGTGATTCTTTAGCCCTTCCATGAGCTCGTTCCAGCTAAGTTCGTAAATGGGTCGCAGGGCCGCGAAGGAGCAGGCCTTCCCAAACATCAAGCACTAAGGAAGAAGCTGCACTTCCGAGCCTGTGAATACCCCTGCCGGTTATTAGCGATAAGGAAGCATTCAAAACGCTCCAGGAAGGCGGCCCATGGTTCGCCGGCAGAACCAAACGGAGCGAACGGAAGCATTGTGGTCATAGCTAGATGCCGTTTAAACGATAGCAAGACGCGGTGAGAATTGTCCGGCAGTGCGGAGCACCTAACAGACTAAGCTTGCTTGCCTCTGTAGGTTGTGACTCAGAGCCAAGATCCCAGCAGCTCATTGCCAGTGTTAAATCCCCTAGAAAGACGAGGCAGGAGGCGTCTGTGGTAAGTTAAACACAACCACTTTATTAACAGGCATTCACAAGCTATATACAAGTAGACCGGCACCCCCTCCCTGCTTGACAGCTATTTATATGGAGCTGTCAAGCAGGGAGACCAATAGCCGCGTGTTTGACAGCCCACGCACAGCAGGTTGCGCCTGATTGGTTCTGGCGTGCCTGGCTGTTGCCGAGCTGTCATTCGTAAGTCCGAGGACTTAGCATTCCCCAGACTCCAGAATAGGCCATGTTCATCCCCAACCTCCTCAGTATCCTACTCTACAACCAATTCTGCAGGCCACCGGCAGAATACAACAAATCAATAGGAAATGCTATCAAATGTCAGTTTGATAAAAGTCTATGATATCTGGGCTGGATGTCCTCTAGATGAAAACAATAGAGTTTTATGTTTCTCATTGATGTGATCTAGCTATTTTCTGGATATTTGGAGCCCAGATAGGGTAGCTCTAGGATTCTTCCTTTCCTCTAAGCATAGCATTAACATGCCCTAATAACTGATTTTGTTCCCCTGACATATTGTCTTGATACAGGTAGTGTTCAACTTACAACCACAATGGAGCCCAAAATTTATGTTGCTAAGTGAAACATTTTTAAGTGAGTTGTGCCTGATTTTACAATGTTTCTTGACACAGTTGTTAAGTGAATCACTGCAGATGTTAAATTAGCAATATGGTTGTTGAGTGAATCTGGCTTCCCCATTAACTTTGCTCAGAAGTTCATAAAAGGTGAGCTCATGACCAGGGACACTGCAGATGTCAATAAATATCAGTCAGTTGCCAAGGATCTGATCATGTGACCATGGGGATTCTGCAACAGTTGTAAGTATGAAAAACCATAATAAGTCACTTTTTTCAGTGCCATTGTAACTTCAAATGGTCATTAAATGAACTGTTGTAGGTTGAAGACTACCTGTACTGTCTTCTGTTCATATCCAAAGCAGATTAAAGACATTTCAGTTTTTTCTGCCTCCTTCCAACATAATTTCTTGCTATGGTTATTATCTGACATTCTTCGTTGACCATTAAGAAGATAACCTGGTCAGGAGTATGGCGCTCCCGTGAGGCTTTTCATTTAAATGTAAAGACCATATTTTAGACATGGATTTAGTGCCCTTTTTAAAAAGTGTTAATCCTGTGCTACACAGAAGATCAATTTAACTAGGAAGAATAGCGGGTTCTGCCAATTGTGTGTTATTGTCCTACTAGAAGGTGATACTTGGTGAGAAGGGAAACAAAGGAGAAGAACCCACCAAGGAGATGCTCCCTCAATAGTGAAGTCTCCCCATTAAAAGACAATACCAGAAGTGGCGGAGAGCCTTGACATATTATTGTAACAAAGGAAGTTACTCTGAAAAAGATCTGAAATCTGAGAGATGGAAATCAAAACCTGATGGATGGACTGCAAATGAAAGTGACAAGTTCACCATGGTATTATCCAAGAACCATTACAAGCAGAGCTGTATTCAAGTATTTAACTTGACATGAGCAGAACTATATTAGGCTGGCTCTGTTAAATCTCTGGCAGTCCACTAAATATTCTGTTTTTCAGCATGAAGATCTACAAGAGATTTTTAACATGTATTGGTCCAAACATATGTTTTACAAGGCTCCTGGATCAGGAATACTGACCAAGCCAATGTTTCTCAATCTTGACAACTTGAAGCTATGTGGACTTCAACTCCCAGAGTTTCACAGTCAGTCGTGCTGACTGGGGTATCCTGGGAGTTGAAGTCCACACATCTCCAAGTTGCCAAAGCTGAGAAACACAATATTTCCTGCTCATAGGCCTTCTACAAGTACATGTAGCCTAAGATGCTTACAGAACCTCTGCCACTTTTTGTACTGAATGCATCAAGATGGAGAATGTAGTGAGGTATGCTGAGATGTTGAGGGGTGGACTTAATTCACTAATATTTTCCAGCCCAACTTTGCCAATCTCATTTGAGGGCCTAGAACTTAACCTCCTGAAGCATTGCCCTCCCCTACCCAATTGTTGATGAATAATTTCTAAAAGTACCTTGCAAGCAACATTTTCCTTGATGCTGACAGGGACCCCATAGAGTAACCCTTTCTCTCTCTTTTTAATTTCTTGGAGCTGTTCTTCACACTCTGGGAGGAAGTCTGTCACACAGTTGATCTCCCGGGTTACTGCTAAAGCCTGGGTGAAAAAAGAAGAAAAGCAGAAGAAGGAGGTGATCCAAGAATCATTCTGAATTTTTTAGTTGTTCAGAAAAGGAATTCTGTGAGAAATATACCTCCCCGCCCTGGCTGTACTTTGGTACAAGGCACGCAAATTAAAGAAGGAATGGACAACATACAGTTGGCAAGCTACACAATACAAATAACTCACCTTCATAATCCTGTCTTTTTTTGACAGACATGAAAAACTCAGCTATGTGATCTGGGCTGTAAACTGTAGAAAACGGTGGCATGAAAACAGCAGTATATATTTTATTTTAGGTTTAATGAAACAGCCCCTGCTAAAAAGGTTCCTCAGAAGTCCTGCCTTAATATATGTTTTGGAGCTTTCCACACTATGACTTTGCTCCAACCAGCTTTTTGCTGGTGTTTTCCTTCCTGGGGGGTCAGCTGGGCAGGAAGTCTGCCTGCGGGAGAAGGAGGACGACCTGCGATCCGGTTTCCTGGAAACCAAAGGCATCACCTTCCGTTTATTCTTGTTCTCAATCAAAACTGAGTCAAGGGCCTCCCCAAACAACTTGCCCCTTTAAAGCAAGCCAAGAAAAGGATGCAATATCCATCATTTAGTTTGTTTTGGGAAGGCAAGTAGAGGCTTAGACAAAGGAGAAAAAAAATAAGGCAGAGGGGAAAAAAATCCAACACTGCTGAAAGAAAGAAAAGATACATCAACCAGAATATAACAACAGCTAAAGTAGTGTTTTTCAATTTCAGCAACTTTGAAGATATGTGGACCTCAACTCCCAGAATTCCCCAGAGAGCCATTTTTGTCTAACATGGTCTAACCTGACTCTCCTGCAAAGTTTTTTTTTATTATTATTATAAATTTTTATTTTTATTACATAGGCAACACATACACACAGCAATAAAAAAACAAAAAACAAAAAAAAACATCACCACATACAGCATGTCGTTTGGTTACAGGTGTTTTAACATCCATATTCTCGAATAACATTTACCATCTCAGATTTTTCATCTAGTATAACTAAATACCTCACTTTCATTGTACAGTACAGGGCGGGGCATAACCTTTTCCTAGGGGGTCACAGCAACACTTGTAATAACAACACAAATAATTCATACACCATTCGAAAGCCCATCAAAAACTGAGTTTATTGACACGATTTAATAGTCAGTATGACCACCATTAGCCCTTCGAACAGCATTCAAACGAGGTGGATAAGAACACAACAAATCTTCAAACAGTTCCGTTCGATTTTCCAGATTTTTCAACACAGTTTCCAAATTCATTCTCAAAGTTTCAACCGAATATCGATTTTGACCTTGCTCCTGAATCATCAGAGCTTCCACTTCATCCTTAATTATGGCCCCAATGTTCTCTGCCGGATTGAGATCTGGCGAATTTCCCGGCCAGACGTCATTGCCCCAAAATTCGACATTGTTTTCCTTTAACAATTGCTGAGTCGCATTTGCACGCATGCAAGGAGCTTTGTCATGAAGAAAGACAGCCTCACCAACCACCAAGACATTGTCTGGATCACTGAGAAATGGAATGACATTCTCCAATAAAATTTTCTCACGGAAATAACTGCCATCCCAGGATTCCCCTTTATCCTTCAAAACCCAATGCAGTTTCTTGGCTGTGAAAATGACGAAAATCCCGATGCAAGTCGGATTGCGAACGATTTGTCGATATCGTTCATGTTTGGCGATGTCGTCGACGTCTTTAGCCCAAATTCGATCGTTCTGGAAATTCGGTTTTCTAATGGCATAAACGAAGAATTCGTCAGATGGCGCCAAATGAAGAAAATCTTCCTCGGTCCATTCAGACAACCAATCGCACAACCAAAGCCGATCTTGAACGTGTGTTTGAGTTTTCAATGGTTTGCAAATGACGTGGAATGGCTTCAAACCTTCTCGTTCTCGATATCGGCCGATTGTCCTTTGATCAACTCGTTTTCCACGAATTTGAAGGATTTCTTGGGCCACTTTTCGGTTTCCTTTTCGTTGTTTGCGACTGCCAGTTGCAATGATGGCTTTGCTTTCTTGGGACAGTTGCAGAGGACGCCCTTCTCCAAATTTTGTGAAACATTCTTGGGCTGTTTTGTTCCAATTATCAGTAACCCAATCCGGATGACGTTTCAATTTGTTTGCAATCCATTTTCGATTGATAAACGTCGCTCCAGCATCGCGAGCCTCTCGAAAGGCAATGCATTTTATTCTGTCAATGATCCTTTGTTCTTCCGAATCGAATTTTCCAGCCATTCTTAAAGCAAATTTAACATTTAATAGCTCATTCAATTCAGTTTTTTATGGGCTTTAAAATGAGGTGTCGCGGAAGTTGTAAACTGCTGTCGATCTTGCTGTGACCCCCTAGGAAAAGGTTATGCCCCGCCCTGTATATGTTCAATTACAATTAGTATTTTTTCCCAATAAATCATAATTCCCTTACATTCTTGATTATCTATTTGATAACAGTATACCTTTATATAATCCCCATGTGATAGAAATTTTTTTTTTACCAACCATTTATATTTGTATATCACTATTTTCAATTATGCATACCCGTATATACTCGAGTATAGGCCGACCCGAATATAAGCCGAGGCACCTAATTTTACCACAAAAAACTGGAAAAGTTATTGACTCGAGTATAAGCCTAGGGTGGGAAATGCAGCAGCTACCGATAAATTTCAAAAATAAAAATAGATACCAATAATGCCATTGCCCATTGAATAACATATACAGCCTGCCTGTGCCCATTAAATATACAGTAGCCATTGTAAAAATTTGGTCTGCATAACAAATTATTATCACACAATACCGGTGTATTCAATGAAATACTTCACTCACCTCATGATGCTGATGTCCCGCTGTGATGATGATGTCCCGCCTCCTATGACACACGGCACAGTGATTCCTATCATTGGATCACTGTACCAGAGGAGGTGGGACATCGCTATGTGGCTGCTTGCCATAACAAGGAGGAGGTGGGACATCGTTGCAGAGCGGCAGGAGGGGGAGGAAGGGGAATCGTAAGATAGCCCTGCATTACATTAGAACGTGAGGAGGGGGGATGGTGCGGTGCACGCTGCGCGGCAAACTGACACAGAGGGAGGGGAAACTCAGGGGCGCTGGGCCATTCACGAGCGTCACCCAGCGGCATGGCCCCGCCCCTTTTTCTCCTCCATTTCGGGCAAATTTTTCACTGACTCGAGTATAAGCCGAGGCGGCTTTTTTCAGCTCAAAAAGTGGGCTGAAAAACTAGGCTTATACTTGAGTATATACAGTAATTCCACCAATCAACTATCAGGTATGCTTATGTTCATTATTATCCTTGTACATCATACATTCAAACAGAAATCTTATTCCTTCATTTTTCAACAAAATATTCTAAATAGTTGCTACATATATATATATATATATATATATATATATATATATATATATATATATATATATATATATATATACACACACACACCAATTTTCAATTATTCCCTTATTAAAATTATTTATCAGCAATAAGATATCATTGTAATATGTTCTTGACGTTATACATTGTATCACCAATCCTCTATCAAGTATACATAAAATCATTATTATCCTTATCCTTTTTAAAGCAAAAAATTCTAAAGTATTCAATGCATAAATATATCAGTTTTTCATTGTATCGTTGTTAATTTATTTCACAGCATGATTGTGTTATCATTTAACTCCTTCAATTAAAGCATGAGTAAAACATTTTTCATTTCCAAGTTTTTCCCCCCAGCCACTGATAAAACAAGTCCCATATCTTATAAAATTGCTCGTCCTCTTAGTCTCTAATTTCAAGTGTCAATTTACTCATTTCAGCACAGTCCATTATTTTTCGAATAAGTTCTTCCTGTTTTGGTATTGTTTCATTTTTCCAGTTTTTTTGCAAATATGATTCTGGCTGCTGTTAACACATTTACAATCAGATATTTTAAGTCTTTGTTATAAATTTCTGGTATGATCCCCAATAAAAAGACCTCTGGTTTAAAGTCTATTTGTTTGTGTGTTATTTTCTCCAACCACATGTGGATTTTAGTCCTGCAAAGTTTAGTTTTGGATGCTGCACATTTTTAATTTTTTCCTTATGTTTTATCTCAACTTTTTATATACCATTTTTATAACAGATGTATAATTTTATATCCTAATGTCCTTAATGTCTTTGTGCACTGTCCAGAATAATCAATACGCTAGGTAATATAAATATAATAAATAAATTCCCGGCATCCAATACATTCAAGTATCTTTTTGGTGCACTTATATCCATACTGTCCACCTGCCAAGCAGGCAATTGCATTCATTCAGTCCTTGATCATCTTTCTAGAAGTCTCAAAGTCACACTGTTTCAAAAATGGAATTCCCTTGTAACTTAGCTGGTGGGAGTTGTAATAAATCTTCCACAGCTGAAAATAACTCCATGGATCACATAAATCAAAGGCCCAAGGCCCTAGATTCAAGGGGCTAGGAAAAGGATGAAAGTTCCTCTTAACTCTTGAATTGCTGGATGAAATTTGCTTAATTGGGTACTGGCTGCACAACTGGAGAGGGATTTGAAACTGAATTGGGCTGAGCTTCATTTATAATGTCTGGGTATGAGTGTGGACAAACAAATGCATATGCAAAATGTTGCGGAAATGAATGTAATATTATAAGCTATTAGCTTAGCCAGCTTTCCCTCAGTACTTGTAAATAAAAAAAACTGGCTTTTACATCAGGAGTCCCCAACCTTTTGGACCACTAAATTCATGCCTAATGACTGGGTGGGTGGGTGCCTAGGTGGGTGTGATCAATTTGATGTCGCTCACATCAAGCAACACCTCTCTGGCCTCTACTCGCCCCTTCCCTCCCAGCCACTTCTCACCCACCCAGGCTCCTTAGGGCCCCAACAGAAAGCAGTTGCTGGAGCTAAGCAGCCACCATGAGAAAGAGTTGGCAAAATAGCTGGCTCAGTTCAAATGGATCTGACCGAGAAGGAGGCTCAGCAGAAGCACCTCACTGAGGACTACAAGCATAGGCTTTTCAAGCAGAGGGAAGACCAGTTGGAGTGCAAGGCCAGGTACCGGCGCCTGGAGGCTCAGTGGGCTGAGATGGTCAGCCAGTTCCAGGCCATAATACAGTCCCACTGGAATGAGGCCCTCCAGCTCTTTGCCACCAGTGCAGAGGGGATTGATTCTGTTTCCATGGAAAGTCATCTCTGGAGGTTGATGCTGTTTTTATGATAGAAGGTCTTACAAAATACGCACGAAGGTTGAGGGTCAGGTGTGGGTTTACAAAAGTCAAGAGCACCAGGCTTCCTGTTTCTCAACAGTTCTCTTGAGGAACTGATGATGCCGTGTGTTTTTTCACAAGGGACAAAGTAACTCCTCTGTTTCCTTTGCAGATTAACTCCCAGTATAGATTGACTTAAAGACTTGGCTTGGTTGAACTCCTCATTTTCTCCTAGTGGGACAAAAGAAGATATAATCTTCTGTCCACCATTTATGCGTTCTGAATCCATTAAAGCATCATCACAGCAATCAGCTGTCCTATGTCAGATCTTTAAACTGATTGCTTCTAGCTATCACCCTCTACTTCAGATTATAGAAACAGGGAAAGGCACAGAGTTAGAAAGGATTTTAGTTTTTTAACTTTTGCCCAAATCAGTAACCATATTTATGGTGTGAAATGTCAATGGTTTATATTGACGTTTGCAAAATAGGAAAGCAGGTTTTGCATAAAGAATGCACATCCATATTGGAATTTTAACATTCAAAGTCAACCTTACCTTTTCCATATAGATGTATAGAACACTTTCTGGAGACAGGGAGCCATCTTTTAACTTTGCAGTTAGTTCCACAAGAGAAAGAGACAGGATTGGAGCAGCCTTTATTCCTGGGTTCTGCCACAAGGAACAAACATACTGTTGACATATTATTGCAAAATGGATATCTGTTAGATGATTCTTAAATTACATTCTGGGATTATTGATGATGCATGGAGGTGCAGCATCTGGCCGGTCACCCACATTCCCCAACCATAATCTCCACATTCCCTACCCATAAACCACACAATCACTGCCAATCAACTGGCCAGAGCTATTCAATCTTCTGGATGCACTGCAAGTTAACTGGCCTGCAAAAATTGTTCAGTGGTTGAAAACTGGTCTGTTGAAGCATAAAAGTAGCCTAGTAAATGCTAAAATTTTAAAAATGTACAAGAGTCAGCAGTTGTTATTAGGACATAGATTATATTAAAATGGAAGCAGTCAATGAATAGTTAATTTTGATTTCTCCCCCTACAAAATGTATTTTAAAAATCTTTTAAAATGGAGGAAATGGGAAGGCACATAAAATTGCAACAATAGTGATTATCTTATTTGCTGAAAAATGTGAACTCTCACCCTCTTAAAAATAAAATGTAGGAGGAGAATGTTTAATTGGATGGTTCACATATTTCCTAAATGTTTATTGTGTGGTCCCCAATAGCAGAGAGTTGAAAAAACATTTTGTTCAATCATTTGTTTTTGTTTTTTCAATCTACCTATTTTGAGGCTAGCTACAGCAACATTGGGCAAGTTAAAATTTTAAAAGTTAACTTTAAACAAATAGATTTTAGATCAGGATATTCCACCCTGGATTAATGTGCAATTTTGCACCATTTAGTTAAGGTGACCAGACGCATTTGGCGGGACAGGCACATTTCTTCATAATTTTTCCCGCATTCCGGGCCATTGTCAAAAGATCCCGCTTTAATTTTGGCGCCTTCTTTGATCTGCTGCCGCTCACATGGGTGGGGTAGTGTAGAGAGTGAGCGAGCAGATGGGTGGGGAGCGAGTGAGCTGCTCATTCGTTCCCCCGCCCATCCACTGCCGCTCGCATGGGCGGGGTAGTGTAGCGAGTGAGTGGGCAGATGAGTGGGGGAGCGGCTTGCCTTTCCAGCCCCACTTCCACCCGGACAAGCCATGGGAAAGCCTCCGCCTCTCCGAAAAGAGCCACCTGTGTGTGTGGCCCTCGGCAGGGTCTGGAAGCGGAGCCTTTCCCCAAAGCATCCCTTGCGCACTTCGGGGGCCGGCGGGCGAGGCGAGCGCAGCAGCCGGAGACTCCCCCGCGGGACCACTGTTCCCTCTAAGGCAAGAAAACACCGCGCAGCACTTTTCAACTCCCGCGCAGCCGCAGTGATTTGTTTTGATGAGCACGGGGCGACCGGACTGACGGTAAGCCCCCGCAACCACCGGACTAACTGCTGCTGCCTCCTCCTCCTCTAACAGCACCGCCGGATTTGCTGCCCGGCGCTGCAGCTGAGGTGAAGCCAGCAAAGTTCCCGCCGTGCTTTTGAGGAGCCTTGAGGCCACGGGAGCCAGTAGGAAGGCGGCGGAGGGGCGGGAGCAGGAAAAAAGGACCAATGGCTCCTCAAAAGCATGGCAGCGGAGGAGGGGGCAGGGCAGGGGTAATGCGGTGCCCATCTCAGGTGCTCTGAGCAGAGGGGGAGCTGCCCCCTCTGCCAGCGCTGGGCAGCAAAGCTTAACATCTCAGCGCTGAGATGTGAAGCTTTGCTGCCCAGCGCTGGCAGAGGGCGCGGCTTCCCTTCTGCTCAGAGCACCTGAACTGGGCACCGCGTTACCCCCACCCTGCCTACTCAGACCAGCTGAGCCTCCCTGGACGTCGCAGCAGCAGCAGCCCCAAGTGCGCCGATCTCGGCGTTTTTCGCATCGGGGCGTGCTGCAAGGAGAGGGAGTGAGTGAAGACCTTTTCTAGCTGGTGCAAAGGACTTCCCAAGACTTGCTTTACAGCAATCCAGACTCACTCCCTCCCTCTTGCAGCCCACCCCATTTGCTGCCCAGCGCTTGCAGAGGGGGCGGCTCCCCCTCTGCTCGGAGCACCTGAGCTGGGCACCGCGTCACCCCTGCCCTGCCCCCTCCTCCTCCGCAATGCTTTTGAGGAGCCATCGGGCCTTTTTTCCTGCTCCCACCCCTCCTCTGCCTTCCAACTGGCTCCCGTGGCCTCAAGCAACATGGCGTTTCCCCGGAGCGCTTGGGCTCCTTCTCTGGGCAGAGTTGGAGCCTCTCCTCCTCCTCTCAACGGAGGGGTGCTCTAAAACAAAAAAAAAAGGAGCCAAGGAGATGTGAAGGAAAGCTCCGGGCGAGAAAGCGGCTATGAAAGCTCCATTGAGCCCCGCATGTGCATTTGTTTATTATTTGCTTGGGGATCCGGATCCGGGCCACCTGTTCCTCCGGGGGCAGCCCAAGACTTTGAGCGGCGAGCGGAGCTTTCTCCCAAAACGGCGCTGCTGCTCCCCTTTGGCACTTCGCTCTGGGAGAAAAATGCAGTGCGACAGACTTTCCAGCGCGGATCAGAAGCTGATCTGGGAGAGCTGGCAGAAAGTGAGCAACAGCCCCCTGGAGCACGGCGTCATCCTGTTCACCAGGTAGGGCAAGATAGGTTGCCAGATCAGAGGGCGCAGGTGAGAACTCTTGAACGAGAGAGAGAGGGGTGGAGTGGGGTGGGGGTTGTGGTCGCCTAGTCAAGTTTGAGGCTGGGTGTTTTAAACATCGGAAGTAGCCCACCATCCTCAGCGAACTTAATTCAAAGCTCCCTCCACCAGGAATGTACCCTCGTGGATTGACCAGCCGCTGACTTGGGGGTAAAGCCTTGGTTTCCTTCCCATTTCCCTTCTTTAACCTAACCCCTCCCTCCCCCACCTCTAAATGCCTTTTCAGGGCATCTGCTCCCTGCTCAGTGCCAATCCAGACTCCCTCCCTCCCTCCCTCTTGCAGCCCGCCTCATTTGCGCCGGCTAGAAAGGTCTAGAAAGGTCTAGAAAGGCTAGAAAGGTCTTCACTCACTCACTCTTCTTGCAGCACGCCCCAATGCGAAAAACGCCGATCTCGGCGTTTTTCACATTGGGGCTGCTGCTGCTGCGACGTCCAGGGAGGCTCAGCTGGTCTGAGTAACATGAGGGATTGCCCTCATGTTACTAGTCTTCCTGGATGCGCTCTTTTGTTCAGCCTGTAATTAAGATTCTTTGTTATGTCTTAGTCTTAGAAGATCACCTGGTTAAAAAGAAGGAAGAGGCTCTCCTGGTCCGGAGCCCATCTGCATGTTGAAAACTCCTCTACATTTAGTTGAAAACTCCTCTAGCCCTACCAAAGGAATACTTTCTGTTTCAATTCTTCATGAGAGACTATAGAGGAAATTAGCCATCAATTAGCTATTGATTCTCATCTTCTTTGGTTCATAACCATATTACATTAAAATACTACAATGCACATAGAGGATGTTGTAATGGTGATTTAACCACTGTCCTCCTTATCTTCAAAGGAGTCAAACAGAGCTATATTCTTGCTCCTTATTGTTCAACTTCTATATAAATGATGTTGTTGATACAGAAATAAATGTCTAGTACAGTTAACCTTTTTCGAAAGATAGTAGATCCTTAATGGTGAGTAAGATGACAGGGGACGATTAAAATCTTCATTTTGATATTCCAATTTATTACTTTTTTATTTTTTTTGCAAAACTTCAATTAACTGTTTTCCCAACTTTCATTCAATTATGTTCAATTTTCAGAGACTACCTGGACACGTTCCTGCAGTTTTATTGGAAAGGTTTTTCAGAAGTGTTTTGCCAGTGCCTGCTTTTCAGACTGAGAGAAAGGAACTTGCCAAGGTCACCCAGCTGGCTTTGTGCCTAAGGTGGGAGTAGAACTCCTGGTTTCTAGCCTGATGCCTTAACCACTCCTTAATACTCCAATCTAGCTATCCTTGGTTAAGATCGTATTTCAATACATTAATGAATTATGTACATACACTGTCATAAAGAGGAGTTTTTAAACAGCTTTGTTTCATAACTAATTATTCATCTTGACACAGCAAGGCAAAGATCCAGTTTTGCCTCCATTAGATCTCTGATTTCAGTGCTTCAGCTCTCCTGCCAAAAAATGAGGTCAAGGGAAGGTAGGTTGGAAAATGTATTTCTACATGTCATGCAATTGCTGCGCCCAGTCTATTTAAAAACAGACCCAGTCAGGTTTTTTTCCCCATTTCTTGTGCAGTATATGGCTCAACCATTACTCAACCATTTATTTAACTTTATGATGATATCAGAGGTGGTATTCAGCAGGTTCTGACCAGTTCTGGAGAACCAGTAGCGGAAATTTTGAGTATAACTTGTAAATACCACCTCTGACTGGCCCTGCCCCCCATCTATTCTTTGCTATTCCCCCATCTATTCTTTGCCTCCCAGCTAATCAGGAGGAAAGGGGAATAGTCATAGTCATAGTCACTTTATTTGTATGCCGCCCTTTTCCCTGGGGAGACTCAGGGCGGCTCACAGTTCAAAAGGGGGGGGGAGAACAAACAATATACAACATAAAGACACTACATCATTTAAGAACACAACAGTCATACAATTCGAGTGGGGTTAGAGTCTTTAACCCCAGGCCAGCCGGGACAGCCAGATTTTAAGGGCGGCGCGGAAGGTCTGGAGGGTGGTGAGGGTACGAATCTCCATGGGGAGTTCGTTCCAGAGGGTCGGAGCAGCCACCGAGAAGGCTCTCCTCCGGGTAGTTGCCAGTCTACACTGGCTGGCTGATGGAATTCGGAGGAGGCCTAATCTATGCGATCTTATCGGTCTAGTGGAGGTAATTGGCAGTAGGCGGTCTCTCAAGTACCCAGATCCAATACCATGAATGGCTTTGTAGGTGACAAGTAGCACCTTGAAGCGCACCCGGAGATCAACAGGCAGCCAGTGCAGCTCACGGAGGATAGGTGTTACGTGGGTGAAACGAGGTGCACCCACGATCGCTCGCGCGGCCGCATTCTGGACTAGCTGAAGTCACCGAATACTCTTCAAGGGCAGCCCCATGTAGAGCACATTGCAGTACTCCAGCCTAGAGGTCACAAGGGCACGAGTGACTGTTGTGAGGGCCTCCCGGTTCAGGTAGGGACACAACTGGTGCACCAGGCGAACCTGGGCAAATGTCCCCCTGGTCACAGCTGACAAATGATGTTCAAAAGTCAGCTGTGGGTCCAGGAGGACTCCCAAGTTGCGAACCCTATCTGAGGGGGAATTTTGCAATGTGCTTCTGGAGTGGAGAGGGAATGGATATTTTACAATATCGTTCCCCTGCCATGTCCATCAAGCCACACAATGCCCACCAAGCCATGCCCACAGAACTGGTAGTAAAAAAAATTTGAATCCCACCACTAGATAACACATACAACATTGATAGTACTTTTGTTCCACTGTTGTTATCGGGGTTGATACTTGAGGCTTAGGGCTGAATCCAGGGTGAGTATAGACAGAGGGGAAGGATGCTAGGAGCTTGGAACAGGTCCCTGGGAAGGAGCCAAGGTAAGAGATGACCTCACAAATCTAAGTTGAAAGTTATTGTTCTCCCAGCTAAAGATGGCAAGTAAGCAAACAGTCTATTCACAAGAAAGTGTGCTTTCAACTTGTTATACTCAGTAGTTCCCCAACAGTAATGGTATGTTGGAATGACCTCAGGAGATAGAAGAAAGGACTTGTCCAAGTTTCTTGAATTTTAATGGCAAATTGCTCCAATGTGCAATGTGCTGTGCAAGGACAATGTGCTCCAACAATGGAGATTTTAAAGAAGAGATTGCACAACCATTTGTCTGAAATGGTATAGAGCTTGAGCAGAGGGTTGGACTATAAGACCTCTAAGGTCTCTGTTATTCTATTATTTTCCAACTTGCAAGATTTTTGTCAGCCTTATGAGGTAGTCCAAGCATGAAGCACATCTAGAAGTACCAGCTCCAAATCTATTATAAAGTTATATTAACATAATCTTGCAAGCATACTTGCAAGTATAAAAGCACACTCCTTCTCCTTTACAATTCAAAAAGATATTGTCTAGTTTGTGACTCTTCCTTCCATCTCCCAAGGCTATTTCCACATGCCATTATACCAAATGGGATTCACTGGTAATGCATAGCATTGGAATCCAGGCACAATGATGTACCAAACCTTCTTTTCTGTAACCATATAAATTTCTTAAGATAGCAAAATTCTTGTTTCTACTGAAACACAATGAAGGGAGCAAGAGTTCTTTCCAAACTAGGGATAATTCTATTAACAGATTAACAGAGTCTATATTGTATTGCAGAATGAAGGATGCACAAAGAGCATTGAAAGTCCTAACTCAGCATGCTATTCTCTTTCTGTCTCTCTGTCTCTGTCTCTGTCTCTGTCTCTCTCTCTCTCTCTCTCTCTCTCTCACACACACACACACACACACACACACACACACAATTTTGTGCAAGAAGAAAGACAAGAGGTTTGCTCTTTGTACCTAATAATAATCCTGGCATGTGTTAACAGTCACTAGTCAAATGTTAAGCTCAAATATCCACTGGTTTTATTGTGGATGATTTATTACCACCTGCTAAAAAGTGAGTAGAGACAGCTGCATTAAGAAGATAGCTTAAATGCCAGAAGAGAAGGCAAAAGAAATCTTATGCCTTCTCCTGCCTCCCTCATGACACAAAGTATGTATGAACATTAAGAGGCTTCTAATGTTAAATAGGAAACACAGAGCAATAGGAACCTTAGCCAAAAGATATGGAAAAGAAATTAACTATAGCACTATATAAAATACAAACCATTACTTTCAAAGATGAAAATAACTACCTTAAATATGAAATAGATATTGGCAAGCAAGGCACCATTATCACCATTATATAGTATAAAATGCATGTTCGTATTTGCTCAAGCAAGAGAGAAACCATAATCAAAGATTGTGGGCCAGTGAAATATTTTTGCATATAAATCTGTCTCAGTCATTTTCTAAAATTAGGAAAAAGGACATCTGATTTTTTTTTATAAAAAAAATCAAATGCCATAATACCTGCTGTTTAAACTGCTTTGCTGCTTTCTCCATTCGCTGAAACCCATGTTCTCGCTTGGTCTTGAATTCATCAAGTTTCTTCTGGACCCGTATCTGGTTCATCCATTTGAACATCAGAATGGCAGCAGCTGAGCCACAAAGCAAGCCTGAGACAAGGCGCCTGTCAACCTCAGCCTCTGGAAAGAGCTCCTTAACCTTGCCCAAAGCCATAGTGTGAGATTTTTCTCACCCTTCAGAATCCGAAAAGCTGCTAAGACTGTGGAGCTAATGGAAAAGACAGAAGAAGGAAGTGGGTGGTGATTCTTAAGCCCACCCAGACGCTGTCAAGTCCAAGAAACTGACAGATAGATCCCTGTCTAATAAGGAATGAGGAATTTCCAGAAAAGTATCCCTGTAAAAGAACCTTTCAAGTGACAATTGTTGACAGCCATCACAACATTCCAATATACTATACAACATGTCACTTTAGCAATATAAGATGATCCACCTGTTCCATTCTATATTCCACCAAATGTTACTGCATCCATCCATCCATACAGAATGGATAGAAAGAAAAAATTCCACCCAGATGCTATGAAATTTGGTTTTCTTTTGTTATCTAGTCTAGGTATGTTTTCAAAGACTAGATATTGCTGATGACAAAGGATAGACTATGCAGCAGACTCAACAATAAAAAAACTCTTACCATGAACTTTAGGCCTCTTTCATTTCTAAAATATACTGTAACTGTGATGTTATTTCTGTTTAACAGATTTGCTTCTCTGTGCTGAAATCTATACTAACTATTCCACTGCATACCCACTATTATCATCTAAGGCAGTGGTTCCCAAACTTGGCAACTTTAAGACTTGTGGACTTCAACTCAGAAAATTGGAAAATTCTGGGAGTTGAAGTCCACAAGTCTTAAAGTTGCCAAGTTTGGGAACCACTGATCTAAGGGATGGCATACCAATATTTCAAAATCTGAATGTATAAACAGAATCTAAAAAAAAACAAGGTCATGTTGGCTATTTGAGGAACACACACACACACACACAGTGTAAACAGATATGCAGTCCTCAGGATGATTGGGCAACTAGATTTTTTTTTTTAGTCCTTGTTTGTTGCAAATGCTTATGTTCTTTCTTCAGTTTGCCTTTCTGGACATCTAACTTGCCTCTGGAAGAACTTGGAAACAGCCAGCGTATCTGTGGCTGTTAATCTCAATCGACTTCATCCAAATCCACTTTATATTTTATTTTTGCCACCCCTCATTCCAATCACCAATTGTCATGTTTCCAGCTTTGTTTGATGATTCCACCCACTACTTGTTCTATCACTCAAAAAAGGAAATGTTTGTTTCTTTTAAATCTTAGACCTTCTTAGCTTTCTTAGACCTTCTCCATGTATCAGGTTACAATGCCGTTCTTTAAAAAGAGAAGAAAATCATTGCTACTTGCTAGAAACAATTCCAATTAAAGTTAATGGGACATCCTAATATGCATATGAAGGATTGTACCACCAGTTTCATACTAGCTTAGCTTTTTATCCTTCTTTTCTTTTTTTAAAGAAAGGCAAATGAAGGAGAAAAGTAATATGGCTGAGAATGCTAAAATTAAGATCCAAATTTATTTCTTTTTAAGGAGAAATAACTGGATATGAAGAAAGATAGTTCTATCTTTCTGTTTGTTGCACACTGCCTCTACTTTGAGGCCATTATGGCAAAAGTGTGCACAAGGGAGAGTATAAAAAAAAACCTTCAATATGGTAGTCATTAAAGCCCCACTTCTTTTGTATGTGTGTCATGCATAGCACATTCTGAGGGGACACATGACTTTTTTGATCTGTCCTGCATGCCCCACATAACAGCAAATGTGCAGTCTCATGAAATGTCAACAGTAATTCATCAAATGTTAATCCTTCTGAATATGCATATTTTTTTTCCACAAGAGATCCATAGTTTAGATTTCCTTTTGGACATAGATCTGTCATACTGGGAACAGTTCCGTTTACTGGATGTGGATTTTTTTAATTGGATTTTTTTTTCTGAAGCTGTGAAAGGCTGCACATTTTTTAAGTAGATAGGTTATTTGCATTAAAAAAAACTACCTTAACTCGCTTTCTGGATTATAAACCTGTTAAGTAAACCAGAACAAAATTCTTGTCTACAGAGCCACCTTTCCTCAAGTCAAACCAGTTTAACAGGCTACATTTTTACTGACTAATGAATATTCCTACATTTGTTCCTCCTATAAATGCTAGCAAGAAAAAATATTGGCAAAAATACCACAAAACTTTTCAGTATTCAAAGCCTGCCTCATGTAGGATTTTTTTCTTCTAATCTCACTTTTGAAAATTTCAATTTTAAGGTGTTTTTTTTTTCACAACAGAAGAGGAAGGCTGGGGGAATATTCAGTATCTCTGATACCAGAAATAAACAAAAGGATCTATTTAAGAAATTTGACATGGATAAATAAAGGTTGAAATTGCTGCCGTCTCCCTTGGCAAACATATTTTGTGTTGTGGATTCATTAATCTTCCAGTGAGGAAGAATACCAGTTGCCTACATTCCTTTCTCCACCCTAGAACTGAGGTTACATTTCATAAGCTATTTTCCATCTTCCTACTCTTGTTGACTTCAGTCTCCCACTCCTAAATTCTTCTCTCTCCATTAATTAAATTCCATATCACTTATTCTCAGACCTCAAGTGAAATTTAATTCTTTTCCATATCTGCAAGTTTGAGGGATACAGATGCAACCTAGATAAAACTCTTTCCGCTTTAGAGAGTTCCTTGACCACCAATGTCTTGGGAACTTTGAAAATGTACTGTGACTAGCAACTAAGGGAGCATAAGTATAGAACCCCTCACCCCAAAAACCCTTTAAAAATAATATGAAAAGCAGAATTTTCAGAATGTCAAGTAAAATCCTCCAAATATCTTGAAGAGTTAAGGATGCTTCTTGCAACCTGCGATTTTTGTTTATTCTGCATAAAATGCTATTTAAAGATTGACATGTCCTGTGGCTGGAAAAAGCCTTCCCCCTCTGTGGAGTTATTATTATATCTGCCGATTTTGGTCATTTTTCATCATAGGCTAATCTTTTGTAGCAGTAAGAATACTTGATATTAAAAAAATATGAACATATACATATGTGACTTTGTACTTGACTTCATGTTCCATACAAAACATTCTTTCAAAATGCTGTGAAAAAGTGGCATGACTGGGGGAGGTGGGGCTCTCTGTTGATGGGTTTTTTAAATCCTAAATTTAATCACTGTTATTAGCACTTGATACAGTCCTTCTATAGATGCCACCTCTGCAATTTTAATTATTTAAAAGAATAAAAGCATTGTTTTAATTTTTGCCATTCACATTTCATTTCATCCCTTCTTTGGCATCCTTTCTTTAATGACTCTATTCCACTTTCTCTAATATTAGTGTAACTCTTCTCCTGTGGTGAGTGGGCCATGGTGAATTGGTCACGAGAAGTTGGCTGTGGCGGTTGTCATAGACAAAGGCTATACATTCTAGTTTATTACAATTATGTCTCAGATTTACTAACTAAGTGCAAAGCGAGGATCCAAATACTAAAAAGACAAGGGGGTGACATGATCAGATACTGTAAAGATGACCCCTGCCTCATTTCTCTAAAACTATCTATAGGAAGCCCAACACACCAACCACCAATGCCAATTTTGCTTATTTTCATTTTTTCATTCCATATATGTATATGGATGTATAACAGAGTTGGAAGAAATCTTGGAGGTCTTCTAGTTCAACCTCCTGCTCAAGCAGTAGACCCTATACCTTTCCAGGCAACTGGCTGTCCAGTCTCTTCTTAAAAACTTCCAATGCTGGAGCATCCACAACTTCTGGAGGCAAGCCATTCCACTGATTACTTGGTCTCACTGCCAGGAAATTTCTCCATAGTTCTAGGTTGGATCTCTCCTTGATAAATTTTCATCTGTAACTTCTTGTCCTGCCCTCAGGTGCTTTTGGGAATAGGTTGTTCCTCTCTTCTCTGTAACAGCCCCTTAAATATTGAAATATTGCTATCATGTCATCCCTAGATCTTCTCTTCAATACACTACATTGTGACCCAGCTATTTAAAACACTCCTTAGAAGTAAGGATAGTTCAGAAGTACATTTATTTTTGAAAAATCTACAAAGTGACTGATGGACCATTCCAACCTTGGTTAATCTTTTAAAAGCCTTGTGCGCTTACAGCAGTATTGGTTTTTCTACAGAGCCAGAGAGACATTTGTCTTCTTCAGAACTTTCTGGAAGGACCACATAACTATAAAACTTTACATGATCATATCAGCCTCATTCAGTTGATATACTTTATCAGGTGTATAAAAATTTGACATAAAGGTGAGCAGTCTGTCCCCTGAGAAATTCAGATAATTACAGTGAACAGTCAGTTCTCCTCCCATACAACATAATTGTATTTAGTGGGAAGGTTTCAAATTCATGTCTCACATAAGCTGGAACCTATCAACTGTAGATTTCTACCCTGCAACATGTGAGATACCTCACATAAAAGCATTTACTTATGTGGAAGGACTCCACAGCTGTAGTCTTTTTACACTATTTGTGAAGTGTGCCTCTCCTGGGACCTCAACAGCATGACTTGAAGGGAACAGTTGCACACAGCTTCTCATATATTCAGTTCTACCTGTGAACACATTGCTAGGATAGGACTATCCATATTTCAAGAAGTGGTGGAGAAATCATCTGCAAACAACCCACTGATTTTTTTTAACAAGGCTGGAAAGTATCCATCAGACACTCTATTCAGTTTTAAGTGCCTTCTCTCCCAATCAGTATCCCTAGTGGAGCAATGATTAAGTGCAGTATTGCAGGCAAACTCTGCCCACAGCTTAGAGTTTGATCCTGAGGGGGCTCAAGGTTGCCTTTCATCCTTCTGAAGTTGGTAAAATGAGGATCCAGATTGTTGGCAGCAATATGCAAATAATGCTGACATTGTAAATCACTCAAAGAGTGCTGTAAAGTGTATAAATCTAAATGCTTGCTATTAAACATAATGGAGAAAAGGGTAAATCCAGCCAGACCATTGTTACTGCTAGAGAGCCCTGAGGGAGCAACTAAAACCAGGGCTGGCATCATTTGCAAGGTAGGCAGTGGTGGGATTCAGCCAGTTCGCACCTTCAGGAGAATCAGTTGCTAACCTTCTGAGAGGTATGGTGAACTGGTTGTTGGAACAAATCATTACGGCAGAGAACAGGTTGTTAAATTATTTGGAGGTAGGAGGTAGGGATTCTTAACTCAGCTTCAACTTACCAACCTTCTGGAGAAATATTCACAGCAATTACCAGAGAAAGAGTGGTGCTCCCCCCTTTTTTCCTTTTGGGGGGAAGGTAGGAATAGGAGAATGAGGTCTCTTAAGAAAATTATTACCATTTCTCTCTTAAAACAACCACCATGGTGAAAAAGAGGCTCAAATCACTTCACTGACATCTGTCCCTTTTGCTGGAGAACTTCAGCTAGGCAATCATAGGATGTGAGGGCTGCAAATAGTCTATCAACTTTGAACTGAATCTGACCGCAGCCATCTTTCTGTTCCTCAGTTGCCACACAGAGAGTGAAGGAGGTTGGAATGCATTACTAGATACAACAAAGAGCTTTCTTGTGAGAACCAAGGTCGTCTTTACCAGCAACAGATAAGGTTGGAAAAGAAGTGCCTGAAGAGCCTGCCAATTAACCCAAATGGCCAACATGACCGGTGACACTTGAAGGTGGGGTTATTTCCTATTTTAATTATACTGAACCCGGAGGAAAGATTTAGATTTGGTTTTCCATTGCTTCAATGGTTTTCCATTGAAGCAATGAGTACATATGATGTACTCATTAAAGAAGATCTTTGAGAAAGAGCCAAGCCTCAGAGTTTTGATTTGCTAGGGTTCGTTGCTCGGAACCTTGACACAGTCTATGAATTGTCTACATTTGCTTAAACAAGACTAGTCCTTTCTCCCATTTTAAACTGCCAATGTCTTTTCAAAGTCAGCCAATGTTATCTGTGGCATTTTTTTGCCTCAGTTTTCACATAATATAAGAACACACAATATAGAGAACTTTTGCATTTGGATCCACAATTTCAAACAAAAGATGAGGGTGCTTGTGTACCAATAATTCTTCCTACCACAATCAAAACAAATCTCTGTGCATAGAAACTTGGTCGAAGATAGTAACATTCTAGTCTAGCCTTTTCTCAAACATGATAGTTTTTCCCCCTGGTGATTTCAAAAGCCAAACAAATGGGCACCCAAACAATTATTAAAATAGTATCATTTGGATTCAGACTTGTCATCTAACTTACTGCTTGGAAGAACTAAGCCCTACTGATAAATAGGGCTTCCTTTGATATATCCTCCTTTTGAATTCTTCAGATGAGTTATATTTAAAAATAATAATAAAGTCAAGCTCAATTCCTGATGACTTTGTGAATGCATATGTGTAATTTTCTTACAATATTATGGAGATGGTTTGTCATTGCCCTCTGCCAGAAAATAACTCACTTATTATGTCTCATCCAAATATTAACCAGGCTTTGCTCTACTTAGCTTCAAAGTCTAAATAAGGTCAACCAATTTCTGCCATGTGCTAAAGTAAAGTATACTTTACCATACTTTACAAAGAATTTATAACATGTTCCAGTTCTGATTGTGCCATGTTGAATTGTTTATTATTTTCCATTTTTCTGCATTAGGCTATCCAAAACAAAGAGGAACCATGAGCAACAGATTATGCTTTCAGTCTGTTTTTGCAGGTGAGGGTCTCCACTTCCTTCATGAACCGAAGGCACAGCTCCTCCTCCCAAGACAAAGCTACACACTGGACAGCTACAGGGAGACCAACAGCATCCGTGACAGCCTGAAGATAGAGGGACAGTCAGAACAGGAAGAGGCAACTACATGATGAATTTTCAGAAAGACAGCTTGTTTCTTTCCGCTACCATACAGACCTCTTTCAGCCGTTTATCCCAGGGGTCAGCATAATGACCTTCATATTGTTTCAGCTCCTCTTCATCAGCCTGGGTGACATTAGTGACTGGCACAACCCCAGCAGGGAAGTTCAGGACATTGTATAAATTAGTATATGAAGTAGCAGCTATAAAGAACAGAACAAAAGTTAATCAATCAAAGTTCTACAGATCATCCAGGAAAGGTTATTGTGACCATGGACAAGATCTAGTGGGGTCCCCTTTGTTCTAACCGAGGCTTCCTAAGAGCATGAGACAAACTCCTTGTCCTGGAAAAATCCTCTTTTATTAATTTACAGTGAATTCTGCTCATTCACAGCCGGCAAAGTCTTTCAAAGGAGGATTTACAGCCACAGACCTTATCTGGTTTGGAGAGCTGACAGCCCAACAACTGCAGAACTTGGCAAGGAGTCTCGGAGAGTCCCGAACCAATTAGTGAATTAATTGTCTCCTGCAAACTCCACTCCACTCCACTTTTGCTACTCTTTTATTTCCTCTGGGAGGGGCCAGAGTCTGGCCTTACTCCCAAGTTGACCCCTGTTCTTTAGTTGTTCCCTTCATCTGGCAGCTCTACACATGCGCACACTGGGAATAGGCTCCAACTGTTCATCTGCTTCACTGATGCCTGACTCTGAAAGCAGCTGATAGCTGGCATATGGCTCTGGACCCCTCTCTGCCTGACACAGAGCCCTCATCACAGCCTTGCCCAGACTCCAGGAATGGCCCATGTTCCTCCCCAACCTCCTCAGTGTCCGAATCTGCTGCCAGCTCTGTTGGCTGCTGGCAGGCCACAACACCCGTTAACATTCCTATTCTCCAGTCATTGAAACTGAACCAGATATTGCTAGGCTTTAATGTGGATTTGTGTTTTCCATTTGAAAACTAGATCTTTTTCCCTCAAGCCAGACTAGTCCACAGTGAAGCATAACTACATTTTAGGTCAGCGGTGCTTTGGGAGAAGTTTAAAACAAGACTTGTTATATGGTTCCCAATGCTGAGAAGAAAATTTAAATCAAAGTAATTTTTTAAATTGTCTGGTGATTCTGGGAGAAATTTTTCAGTTTTGATATTTAAATTTTAACGTTTAAATATGTAAGTGTAACTTAGAAAGCAATGCAAAGTATAAAGTGCAATAAAAACAATGACATAGTAATTAGCAACCTGAAATATTTCTAAAGATTAATTTGTTCAAAATTAATGACTAAATATTTTTCTGGATCTTTGCACACACTTGGGCAAATAGCTTTTTTAATATGTAAGAGGCAAGCTTTTCAGTGTTGTTTTCTGAAATCATAAATAAAAGTCAACAAAAATAAATGGATATTATACCAAACAGTTTTCCAGGATAGCCTTCATTGAAAGCTGGTCCTAGGACTGGACAGAGGATGACATCCAATTTCAGCTTCCTCCATTCAGCAATGAATTCTTCACGGTAAGCCTGTAGAGAACATTTTGGCAAAATGGACTAAGCAAAACATTTCCTTCAATCTCCCCCAAACTCCCCTTAATTGCCCATGTAGTGGACAATTTTGAAGCAAGCTTTCTTTCATGAATGAAAGTAAATAGAAATGTCATAGGATAATGCTGTGGGATGTAATCTGGATCGATTACCAGGACCAGAGGTTTAGTTTTCCGAGCTTTTGGACTCGTGCTGTAGGCCATCCTCAGGGAACTTCTCTCTAGCACAATAGCCAAAGCACAATAGCCCAAAGCTGTTATACAGAAGTTCCCAGAGGATGGGCTCCAGCATGAGTCCAGGGGTGGGTTTCAAAATTTTTTACTACTGGTTCGGTGGGCATGGCTAGATGGGGGGGGGGGCATGTGACTGAGTGGGCGTGACCAACTTGATGTCATTCATGCACACTTAGTCACATGGCCCCCTCACCAAGTCATGCCCACTGAAACGGTGGCAAAAAGTTTTGATGGGGGGGAGCTCCAGCCTCACCGGAGCTAAGGGAGTGCCTGCAAACTACCCAGTAAGAAAAAAAGTTATTGTCCTCCCCAGCTCCCAGGAACACTCTGCAGGCTTCAGCAGCACTGGGGGAAGGTAAAATCACTCCCGTTTTTTGCAAAAAAATGGCCCATCTCTGGGACTGGCATAAGCACACCGTTAAAAAGTGGGGGGATTACATTTTTTCAATGAAGATTGTTCTGCACATGTGCAGAACAGAAAGTAAAGATGGCAGCACCCAGGATAGAACCGGTACAGTTATGTGTCTGGCCGAGTTACTACCTATTCAGCCGAACCACTTCGAACCTGTAGAAACCCACCTCTGCTCTGGTCCCTGTAACCAACCCAGATTGGATTCTGCAAGCTTTCTTTAGACACAGCCAACTTGCTAGAATCTTTATTCTGAAAATAATAATGCTTGCCCCCAAGTATATTAATTCCCCCAGGCAGTGGGGCCAGGCTTTTTGTTTGAGAAGCTTGGGATGTATGTATCTCACAAATGTTTTGTAGTTTTAATGAGGGGGGGGGGACTTAACCTGTGTTTTGTTGTTGCTTTATTGCTAATGTTTCATATTGTACGATTCATCACCCAGTTTTATTGGATAGATGGGTGGCCTTATAAAATTGATAAATAAATAAATATTGGAGTTACTTATTTAGGCAATGCATTTCAGTTTCTGTTTACAAAAGCTACTATACTGAGAGACGTTTAGATCTGCTCGGCCTATGTTAAAATACATTTTGGTGATGAGAAAATAGTTCCAGCATCAAACATTACTAGTGATCACTAACTAGAACGTTAAATGACAGCTTAATCATTATGTAAACGAAGTATTATGGCTCATGAGCATGATACCAAGATTTCAGACTTACCGCCACTGCTGCATGTTGCTTCCAAAGGTGTTTGGCTGACCTACAAACATTGAGATAATTAATTAACAACTGCTCCATGAAGAGTCCCAGTTAAAATGATGATTAAAATATATCTGCATGAGAGGAAATTTATTGGCTAGTGAAATGGTGATTCTGTATCCAACTGCAACCTAGCTATGTATTTAGGGACATTTTGGTGAATTGAGACAGTCCTTGGATAATCTAAATCACTGACACTACTAATGCCACGATCCCTGTGCTTACTTTTGTAGTTTGGCCAATTTGTATGAAGTTTACACAGCAGAGGTGGTATTTTACCGGTTCGGACCGGTTCGCCCAAACCAGCAGCGGAAATTGCTAGTGGCCCCACCTACCCATGCCCAGCTCTGTGGCATCACATCTAGCCCTTTTTTGCCAAAAGTGCATGCACGGAAGGCTGTGCGCATGTGCTGAGGCGGCCCGTGCACTCACATTTGCAAACAGGTAGGGAAGGTAAGTGTATGCCACTCCTGTTAAACAGTATTGCAAAATCTAAAAGTATAACCAGGCTTATTGTTTGCACTGTAAATTAACAGATAGTTAATAATTATCCAGATTTTATGCTGTCCTTTCTGGTTATAATACATGGTTTCACCACTGTCAACTACTTTGCGAAAGTTTGTTTGAATTATTGAAATTAAAGGTACCATTCCTTCTTGATATATTTTGTTTAACTTCCCTAAGAGATTCTTTTCTCATAATATAGGAAGGAGGTTTATTTTAAAGTATAATAACCTTATGTAATGTAAATGCACTCAACTGGTAAACTTGTCATATTGAAATTTGACCTGGTTTTAAATGATTGATACTGTTTGAGAATGTTACCAGAAGGGAAAGTATCAGAAGTCAAGGCTATGAGTGCTTCCACAGTAATTCAGAAGAGGTGTTTCAGAATGTATGGGAAAATAAGTGCTTTACCTCTTTAAAGCACCAATATCATTTTTCAGGTTTCCCTGTGAGCCTGAGACATGCTCCTATGCATTCTGAAAAGCCTCTTATTTTCAAGCATAAATATGCCTAATTCATGGTGCTTGATATTGCTGCCTTGAAGTCAAACTGTGGTTATTGATTCTTTTTATTTAAAAACATCATATTAAACTGTGACTGGCAGAACACTTGGGATCATGGAATTACATCTTCTGCATTTCTGCTTCAAGATGCGGAGGATGTATATTCCAGATTCTCTTTGCTCAACCTGATGCCGCCTTATGTGTTGGACCACAATGTGTAGAAATGCAGCCAGCAGGATAAAAACAAAGAGTCATTCTACAGAGAGTAAGGAACATGATCTTATTGGAGATATGCATACCAAAGCAATATGGATGAAGCATTTTAAGGCCCGAACATTCAGATAAGGTTCAGAAGAGCCTCACATAGACACCTGCCTGACTTTGCTAAATTTCTTCCTCTTTCTTAAAGTTCAGTGAATTAGAGAGAAATCTATTTGAGTTATTTCAAAACTTTATCTGGACATTATGGGCTTTAAAAATACTTTATCCTAGCAATGGAGCCTGCATAGCTCTGTCAAAGTCATCTTGCTTACTTCATACAACTCTTATTTTTATTTGGAATGCTACCATTTGTGGCCCAACAGATCTAGAAGACACCAGGGTGGAGAATGGTACTGTCTGCACTAGATGCTGAAAATAATTTTAAGCTCTTATTCCTTACCCAACTCCACATAATGCATTGAGATCTCTGGCAATCCGGGGATACTAAGGGAGAAACACAAGTTTATTTATTTTTATTGTATGTAATCATGTACGTTATTTCTTAAGGATGAATGAAATTAGCGAGGGCACAAAGACACTCTGACTTGGATTAACACATTTGGATACACTTCCATGTCAGGAAATCTCTAACGTAACAAGTTAAGCTAAGCATGTTTCACCTTTTTGTCATTACAGGGTAAGACATAAGCCAAATACTCACCACTGGTTTTAAAACGAGTGCCAAAATCCTTTTCAGTATGGTGGGAATACTGTAGCAGTTAATCTGGGATTTCAAACATGGATCAACAATGTCCCCTTTGCTGGGAGATGAAAAGAAAAGGAAACCAAGTCCTTTTTCATAGTAAACAGCAGTGCTCTCTAATAACCAATATTACTTAAATGGTAGTTCTTTTGACTAAATTCATAGAAATAAAGATATAGTAATTGTGAGCCAGTAACTCACAACTAGTATACAAAATCAGTCATTTTCTCTGATTTTACATTATTCAGTCTATGAATTTAGGTTCCCAAGAATTATATTCTTCAATTACATGCATCCAAATGAAAAATATAATAAAAGTTTAGACTATTTGTTCCTTAGATGTACCCTACCTGCATATCTCCACTTACTGACAGAAGTTGATCTGTTTTGAGGATGATTTTGTTTGCTTTATGTTATCACACTGGAATCTTAACATCACCCAGAATGTCATAAAATCTCTTGCAGCTGCTGGTGTTTATTATGGGAAAGTTTGTCTTAAATTTAGGATTTTAGAACAATGTGAAACATCTTTTTATGTTGTTTTATATCTTTTTATCATGTGGTAGGTCTCTACAATAAAGCTTTAGAGTACATAGTAAAAATACATAGGGTTCTAATTTCTTAGTTTGGATGTTAAAATAGGTAAAATAAGCTTGGTGGTAAAGCACACATTTTATCGACAAAGTGCCAAGATATACAGTAATAGCAAGATTGTGGAAAGATCTGTACAGGCACCTTAAAAGGCATATGTAAGTCAATGCTGAATGAGAGATACTCTACTTCAGTGTTTCCCAACCTTAGCAACTTTAAGATTTGTGGACTTCAGCTCCTAGAATTCCTGGGCCAGCATGTTGCCTGGGAAATTCTAGGATTTGAAGTCCACCAATCTTAAAGTTGATAAGGTTGGGAAACACTGATCTAATGTATGATTAGGAAACTATAAAATCTTAAAAGCTTTAATTTCATACCCTGTTCCCCTGAAAATAAGACTTCCCTGGATAATAAACCCAATCGGGATTTTGAGCACCTGAACAAAAAATAAGTCCTCCCCCTGAAAATAAGCCCTCCCCGAAAATATTGCAACACCACAACAGCCATGAGGTGACCATGCCGCCTCCTGCACCTCAAAAATAACAAGACCTCCCTGAAAATATGGCCAAGCGCTTATTTCGGGGGCGGGGGGTCAAAAGAAAATAAGGTCCTCTTATTTGGGGGAAAACATGGGTTTGTTATATCTTTTGAGCACAATTTTTGTAATTCTATTATCTTATTACAACATTGGAACTTTTTGCAAGGTTGTGGCAGATTAAAAATATAGTAAATAAATTTTCGGTTAAATATGTTCATTTCAGAATAATTTTTGATCCTAAAAACATGACATTTTATTAAACTATTACTTTACATGCAGATTTTTTTTCACATTCAGACTAAGGGTTCTCAAAGAAACCTAGAATTTCTTATTACATTTAATTTTACATTGTTTTAGCTTAGCGGTGCCCAGACTAGCCAGAGTTCAAGGCATGCTTATATTCCAAGATATCTACTTACAATTTAGCCAGTAAATTTGCAGCTCCATCAGAAAAGATGCCTTTAGTGAAAAGCTCGTCCACTACATAGTTAAGTCGAGGGGGGACAAAGGGGATGAGCTGCATAAAAAAGAAAAATTATAATTGTTGGTTAGTTGTTTTACAGTGGACAGAATGATATCAGTCCCATATGCAGATAATTTAACTAGAAGTTTTAAGAACTGTCTAATTCTTTTTTAGGAAGAGTTGATAAACAGATTTGATAAACAGAAACAGATAATTTTTATGTTTTCGCCTTATTAAACTTGCTTGCATTAAAATGTGTAGTGTAGACTATCAGTTAGCATCATGATGCTTTCCAGACTGATTGTGAACTATGGTTTTCTAGTCAATGTGGCTTTTTAGTCATGGTTTACTAAACAGGCTATGGACCTTTTCATATTATGCTAATTTAGCATATATCCAAGATTTAAATATAGATTTGGAAGTAAAAGTAAAAAAAATGAAGACTACATAAAGTATGTAGTGAGAATTAGATGTGCATTGTTTTTCACCATATAAGACAAACTTCCAATTTGGTTTATATTAGGGCTACAACACATTTCTATGTGGGAAGCTGTGCATACTCCTTAAGATCCTAATATATACAATGTAGCGGAACTGTAGGTTTATGACTTAACACACATGGTAACATATATTAATTTTTCTGCTAGGTAGTGCAGACTCCATAGTACAGATACCATGTAGACTATATTAAACTATGTTTAAAGGTGATTTAATGACATTTCTTAAAAAAAACTTGGTGCACTACTAATAGAGCACACAGACATAAACAAATACACATGCTTATCAATATTGTCTAGTTTATATTTTTGTAGACTTGTAAAAATTCATAGACAGGAAAGATAATTACCAGACTGAATAGATACACTTATAAATATGATAATTAAATTCAATTAACACATTGATTGATTTCAGTGGTCTATTTTAAGCACAAATATACTGGTTCTAAAGCAATGTACTGGGAGCACAGGCCTTCAGGGTTCCCATTTTATAGATAATTGTGAGTAATGTGGGTCAGAGATATATGAGATTTTTTTCTGAGATATACAGTATATGATGCACAAATATCAGAAATGTTTTAAACTAGAACCCAAGTGAAAAATAATAATAAATGCATGTACTGTGTGTCCTGCAGCCTGAAGAAGATTTTTTGTTTCCTGAACAGCCCTTTTCATGCTTGGGGAGGGCTCGAAGTATCCATCATCTTTGTAGTATCCAATCCGAAGGAGATTTGAACTGGTGTAAATCTAGAGAGAAGGAAAATAGGAAAGATGTGAAATAGTAATCGAATTTCACCATCCCTAGACTTGATCTTGGATGAGAAGTGAAATAAGAAAAACCAGACAGTCCAGTTGCCTCTTGAAAAAGCACCTTTGGGACAACCATGACCTGGATGACCAAGAATCTCCATAGATATTTATCTTTATTTAATAATTCTTTTACTACATTTACTTTACATTTTAAAGTTATGTTTTAACAGAAGTTCCTAACATTGTTTTCATTTATACAAATGTCTTTTTGTGGAAGATTCATAATCTTTCATAAGATTACAAATTAATTTGTATATATTCCTACAATTTAGTTTTGTTTTTTAAACTTAGCTTTTAACTTTGCTAGTTTTTACTTTGCTTTGGTTTTTATACTTAGCTTTAAAAAAAATAAAAACAGTTGGATCATCATTTAAATTTAAAACATATGATTTATATAGATTGATCTGTGATCATTAAATGATCTTTTTTGAATATCTGAAAAAGTTAAATAAGATTGGTATCAAAATACTTACATCATGGCAGTTGCTGAAATAATTTACCTCAGTGGAATAGTTAAAAGCTCCCATTAACCAAAATAGAGATGATTTCATTACTTTTGAATGAAACAGACAAGATGCTGACAAATTTAGACTTGTATATAATGACATATTCATGTCTTCGTTTGAGCAAAGGAGAAAATGTTCATGCAATTAGTCAGCAAAGTGCCATGACATATATGCCCTTAACAGGAAACTATTTGCAAAAAGGGGTTATAATTTATGGTTGGCTGAAATGGCTTTATCCATGGTGTTCAATTTTTCTAATGTTCTTTCTTTCTTTCTTTCTTTCTTTCTTTCTTTCTTTCTTTCTTTCTTTCTTTCTTTCTTTCAATTGTATTACCTCTTCTCTGAATGGCAAGGGTGGTACTGAAGGATCCAGGTGGAATAACTCATCACATAAGAGAGCTTTCATGCACAGAGCCAGACTATCTACATCTCTTGCCATTGGACCAATTGTTGCTGTCACTATAAAGGAAACAGGATCTCCAATGAAATGGACTGCATGAAACAAGTCAGGTAAAAGGTTCTAGCTGGTGACTAGGCATCCATCAATAATAGGCTAGCTAGAATGGATAAATAATTTGACCAGACATACAGTATTTCCCAAGGTTAACCTATGGAGTCAGAAGTGCAACTAATGGAAAGATATATTGGATTTCAGATTATTTATTTACTATATTTCCTATATTTTCCATAGAATTGTATTCCATGGCAGTTTACAATTTTAAAAATAAATAATAAAAGTAATACATTAAAATAACACATCATAAAATATAACTGACCACCCAGATCAAAAACAATAAAGGTGATCTCGCAAATATCCTGGTGCTAGTTGTTTGGAGTCTTCCCAGTGCACTGGGAATCTTCCCAGTGCATTCTCACCAGCTTCAGTCTCCAGATCAAGTGCAAGGTAGTCTCTCACAAAGCATATTAAAGAAATTAAATGGTAAGGTTACAAATGCATGAGTAACATAGCTAATTTGTTTTTACTTAGAAAGTGATGTGCAGTAAATGACTAACAATTAAATGTTCTCCTGACCATAGAAGTCTTTTGAGTCTCCAGTGCAACTATTATGCTAAAAGTGTCTCCAAACCCCATGCCTGTTCTTTCTGACCTCTTTAGAACAAAATCCCCAGATACCAGACCTAGAAACAATGTCAAATTTCAGTCTTAGTACTGGCCCTCATAAATTAATTAGAAGCAATGCTACTACATCTTTCTTTAATAGCAGAAAACCAGTCATTCGATCCATTTTATCACTGAGAGATGCAACCAGGGTTTGACTGAAGACCAGACAAGTTGAGATGTTGTACATGAAGCTATTTTAAAGAAGACACAGGAATTCCCAATAGTGCAGATTGCAGCCAGTAAGCGATTGTTGTTGCAAAACTTTTTTTTTGTCCATTTTGCATCAGTTGCTCTATATCTGTCTGGACATAATTCAGAGTGTTGATTTTGACCATTGATGTCTGAAAAGCTTAGGAAAAGGCTATTTGTAGGCTCACCTGTTTCCCCAATAAATTTGTCCAACAATTTATTGTTTGCTCACTTTATAGACCTAGGTTAACTCCAATAAGGCTTTTCAAAGGTCGTTGAAAACTCATTTCTTTTACTTGACTCTGAATTAAGTAATTCACTAATTTAATTTATTTATTTTAATTAATAATTTAATTAATATTTTGCTCACACAATGCAGAGGTTGTAATATTATAACATTTTGTAAGAATGTCGTATTATTATGTATATATTTGCCCATGAACCATCTTGGTAGATTTTTGACTAGAAAGGTCATGTATACATATTTAAATAAATCAATTTTTGCATAGCTACTTATTACTTGGGAACAAATTGTATGAGGGTTTAAAGGCATCAGGCTAGAAACAAGGAAAGTTCTAATGCTGTTTTAGATACAGAGATCAGTTGAATGACTTTGGGGTATTTGCTCTCTCAGAAGAAGGCAAGCAAATTCTGAAAATAAGGCCAATAAACTGCATGGACTTGTCTAGGCAATTGGTAGGAGTCAAGGCTGACTTAAAAGCACCAAAACACAAACAGAATCCACCCTTATTACTCACCTGATTTCATGCCTGCCACTGGACTAGCAAGACCCAGAGTGCTGGAAAATACATAAACAAGACAAAATAATAAGGTATTTGCTATCAGCAGAGAAATGTTATCAGCAGAGAAATGCTATCAGCAGAGAAATATGCCGCCCTTTTCCCCTCAGGGAAAAGGGCGGCATATAAATCCCAATAAACCTAAACCTAAACCTAAATAATCTACTCATGCATTCAAATAAAAAGTCCCAAGAAAGGAGCTGAACTTCAGATAACAATTAAAGCTAAAATGATAAAAAAAATGTCAATATGTTTATAATGAGAATTATAATAAAGGTCCCCTACTAAAGGATCTGTATTCATCAGAATATTTATTAACAAAAAAACATTTTATGAATGCAACCGGCATCTTTTCATTTCTGCAGAAATGAAACATTTCCTAAGCATGCTTTTAAACATATGACCCAATCAGTATTAGCATCCAGACATTGGGATGTTTATTAGCCCAAAGAAGAATGTAGAACTGACCTTAACCGAGAGCCTGTTGGTTTGAGTCCACAAAGCCCACAGAAGCTGGAGGGCAGGCGAATGCTTCCAGCAACATCTGTCCCAAAGCCCAAGATGGATCCACCTCCTGCAATCAGTGCCCCTTCTCCTCCAGAGGACCCACCAGGACTTTTCTTGTGATTCAAGGGATTCTTCGTTTGACCAAAGATTAAGTTACTGCAATCGTAGCTAAGCAAAACAGAAAGTAGATTGGCAGTTAAATTATTATGTCAGCATTGGGCCAAAGAAAGAAAGGTTGGTGGGTGAGGGGGAATTTATCAGGGGTGAAATCCAGCAGGTTCTGACAGGTTCTGGAGAACCAGTAGCAGAAATTTTGAGTATTTTGGAGAACCGGCAAATGCCACCTCTGACTGGCCCCAGAGTGGGTGGGAATGGGGATTTTGTAGTATCCTTCCCCTGGAATGGGGTGGGAATGGAGGTCTTGCAGTATCCTTCTTCTGCCATGCCCACCAAGCCACGCCCACAGAACCGGTAGTAAAAACATTTGAATTTCACCACTGGAAATTATATAATAATCAGTCAAATAATAACTTGAACATACCACTGCAAAGCCAGTGAGTGAGGACAGATACCAAAATATGACACAAAGATTGGAATCTGGTGCCATTCAGATGTTTTGAGATTGCAAGGACCAGAATTCTCAGGAAAAACCATGACTGGGGATTATGGAATTGACAATCCCAGTTGTGGAAGAGAAGGATAATATAGAATAGCAAACAATTCCAACTGCCTTGGTGAAAGAGAGGAAATAGCATAGATCAACAATCTCTGTAGTCATGGCCATTCAAGTGCTCCAGAGGCTTTTTCAAGAATGGCATAATAAATGCCACGTTGCCACATTATTCCCAATACTTAAATTAATACTTCGGACCATGAAAGATTATTTTAGCCATTATAGGCAATATCCAGGCCTGATCCAGGCTGAAATTAAGGTGATAGAATATTGAGATAGCAAAATTTCAAGTTGCAGCCTCCTTGTTTCTGCTGCAGTTATAAATTCCTTATGTTATTTATCCAAGCAGAAATATTTTTCTACCTTGTTTTAAAGCTTCTGCCAAAGAATATTTCATGTTTCTTTAATTTTTCTTCCATTAACCCACCACCCTAGATTCCCAGGTTGTTATCAATCAAGAAATTTCTAAAATAGAGGGAAAAATACTTTATCATGCTCTGAGGAATATTAGTTTTCACAAATGGAATTGCTCCTTGTTTCTTCAAAACCTTTACTATCACGCTGTCATCAACCTCTACTTTGTCAAGATATTGCACCAAGCCACAGGTAGAGATGTGTCCCTTTGGGAGAGAAAACACAACTTGCTTGATATAATGTTATGTCAGAGTATGTATATTATATATAACAAATGTACTGATATGTTATACAGAACTTCAAGTTATGAGGATTTGTCCAGGAACAGTTTTTATTGATAAAATACCAACCAAAATCACAAGCAGCTATTTCCTCCTAATGCAAAGACAGTTAAGCTGAAGAGAAAGAACTATACAAAAGCACCATACATGGAAAGTTCTCTTCTAAAGTCCTTTGCTAAGGTGTCAGTTTTTATCTAATAATAAGATTCCAATACCATATGACACCTTCATTGTATGCAGAGTGCTATGCTGTGAACTGAGCTATGCTTTTATGAAATGACAAATGACTTATCACTAGTCATACATTTCTCATAAAAATAGCCTACTGTGCTTTAGAACCTGTATGCCTATCAGAACTCAGAGACATCTGTCGAGATCCATGGCTAGCTGTTATTCCTTGTTCAGATACATCTGTTGTTGGTATATACTATGTGCATGTGGATATTTTAAAAAGTATCCCATAAGAGCACAAACAGCATGCTAACTGTTATAGGAACACATATCCAGTGCTCCATCTTCGTGTAAGGGTTCAGGTTGGTGAGGTAGGGAGGGTGGAAGAATTGAGGGATTTAAATCCTAGAAAACATATGTCTCTGCACTGCCACGGGCAATCAAACATTAAGTGTGTGAGACTTCATTCTCACACTGCGGTGGTGCAGTGGTTAGAGTGGAGTACTGCAGGCTACTTCTGCTGATTACCATCTGCCAGCAATTTGGCAGATTGAATCTCACCAGGCTCAAGCCTTCCATCCTTCCAAGTTCGATAAAATGAGGATCCAAATTGGGGGCAATATATTGACTCTGTAAAACCGCTTAGAGAGGGCCTTAGAGCACTGTGAAGTGGTATATAAGTCTAAGTGCTATTGCTATTTCTATCTGCAATGGAAGTAAATTTAATGAAATAGTTTAACTTCATTTAATTAATATTAAAGATTTTATCATAATATGTTTGTTTTAAAGCGCTGAAAAACGTTTTGTTGTTTTCTTGTAAAAGAATAACATGGCTGCTGTCTTGGAATAGTTGCATAGAAATGAATCTCAACCTGCAACATTTCTTTAACCTTTGTAGCAGGGGTGGATTTCAGTCGGTATGCACCAGTACGGGCGAACCGGTTGGTGAAATTTAGCATGCCTTCCTGTACCTGATCTTCTGGAGGCCCTGTACTAGAATGCTCCTTCCCCTGGCCTGCCCCCCTGCTCGCTCTCCCCACGCACCCAGTCACTGCTTGCTCCCCCCGCCCATCCACACCATGCTTGCCTCACCCACCCACTTCCTTTGCCCGCCCAGCCAAGGGTCTGAGGCTGCAGGTGGCCAGGGAGGTTGGGGGGAAAGCTGCCCATCTGCCTGCCCCTTCCAGAAGGAACCAGTCAGCACCCCATGCACCACTGCCAGGTGACGCCTCTGAGGGCACAGCACCTGCCCGGACACGGCTGCAGCCAGCAACAACATGTGAAGGAGAGGCCGTCCAGCAGAGTGTTCCAAAGTCAGTGGGTTGGTGGGGAGATTGGGCAGGACTGGAGACGGCAGGGAGGTGAGACATCAAGGCCACCCTGGGTACCTGCAACGGGATGTGGCAGTTGCTGGGCAGCTGCTCCTTTGTGCCCCATTGCCAGCAGCAGTTGGCTTTCTCCTGCAGATCCTTCCTCTCTGGGCAGGCCTTGTGTCAGTCAGCAGCCCACGCATCGCCACCATGTGATTGCTCCTGGGACGCAGCCAGGAAGGATCGCTAGGAGAATGCCAACTGCAGCTGGAAGTGTCCTCAGGTCAGTGGGGTGGTGGGGAGATTACGCGGGGCTGGACTGTAGGTAGCAGGAAGGCTACGCCCTGTACCGGCAAAAAAAAGAATATCCCGCCATCTCGGAACTGTGCCGCGAGGTAAGGGAAGCTGTTTTTTGGGAGAGACCTTCCCTCCCCCTTCAGAGAGCATGTGTGGAGAGAGAGAGAGGAGGCAGCCTGGTTTGAATGTGGGTGAGCAGGTAACAATGCCTCCTTTGCTTGTTCAGGCAGGCAGAGAAAGAAAGGAAGTGTGTGATAGCCGAGGCGGTCCCCTTTGCCCTTGGTGGTGGGGGTGCTTTATCACATGCCTCCTTTCTTTCTCCACCTGCCTGAATGAGCGAAGGAGGCACCAGCCCCAAACTGCCTGCTTCCCCGCATTCAAACCAGCTCGCTCCCTCTCTCCCAGCATGGGCTCTCTGGAGGGGGACGTAAGGTTCTTTCCATCACCAGCTTCTTTCCTTCCTTCCTGCAGCGTCAATCCATGGACTATTCAGCAGCGATGGCGAAATGGAGGCTTCTTTGCCAGCCTCCCAGCTGGCAAAACAGACATTTTCACAGCGGCAGCTGAAGCACAATCCCGGGCAGTCAGTTCTGGCTCTCACTTCCCCAAGTATGTCCCATTGCTGCTGGAGCCACTTTTGCTGAATCTGCCATGGCAGCAATGGCAAGAAGCGGCTGCAAGCGATGCTCTCAGTGATTCGCCCTTGGCTATTGTGCACCACCTTTCTTTCTCTGCCTGCCCGAACGAGTGAAGGAGGCACTTACTGGTCACTAAACCTCCCGATCGCCCACATTCAAACCAGCCCGCTTCCTCTCTCCCAACATGAGCTCTCTGGAGGGGAAGGGAAGGTCCCTCCCAAAACCTTGCTTGTCCTGGCGGCACCCTGGCGATAGCAGCTAGGCGAGGAAAGGAGTTCTGTGAGTTGAAGTCCACAAATCTTAAAGCTGTCAAGTTTGAACACCCCTGGGTTTTTTTTAATAAAGGGTTAGGTGTGCAAGGGTCTTGTAACTTGACAGCTTTAAGACTTGCGTGCTTCAAATGCCAGAGTTTCTGAGTCAACATTTTGGTGGCTAAGCAAGAGTGTTGTTAAGTGAATGTCACCACATTTTACAAGTTGGCCATGCCCACCCAGTCACATGACTGCCAACCCACTCCTACCCAGTCACATGACTGCTAAGCCACTCCCACCCAGTCAAATGACCGCCAAGCCACTCCCACAAAGCAGGCAACACCTACACAATAGATTCTAAAAAAATTTGAAACCCACCACTGCTCTGTAGCAATTGAATTGAAACTAGAATGCCCTGTATTTTAGCTAAAGATGAGGAAATATTTTAAGCAACATCCCCTTCTTGATATTTCTGACACTTTTTGAGCAGCAAGTATTTCAAAAGATAAAGGAAGATGCACCTTATATCCAATGTGATCCTTAATGCTGACAGGAATTCCATACAGCAAGCCTTTCTCTTTTTGCTTCTTCAGGTCCTGGAGCTGTTCCTCACATCCATGAAGAAAATCTGTCACACAGTTCACCTCCTGGGTTACTTCAAGAGCCTGGTCCAGAAGGGGAAACATCATTTATTAAATAAATCAAATTAAGCTGGAGTCAAACTTTGTATTCTGGAAAATCCAGCTGTTGACCCAGAGGATAGATGGATGTGTTTGTGGGAGCGAGGAAGCATAAGTTAAAAACAGGGATAGGTGCTATGAATTACATCTAGCCAGAGTAGCACTTACCCTTTTTATATAGGTATACAGGACACTCTCTGAAGAAAGCTTTTCCTCTCTGAGTTTCTCTGCCAGTTCTGTTAGTGTCAGAGAAAGGATAAATTCAGATTGGATTCCAGGATTCTGCAAGTAGAAACAGCCATGTCATAAAGGAAAAGCATGGAAACAGCCCTAAATTTATGTCACAAGCCAGGACAAAAGATATACTGCTGGAATTACTTGTGGCAAATCAAGAACAAAAACTCAAAGAGAATTAGAACCCACAGATTATATACAATACAATTGAATGCAGTTCAGAAGAGAATTCTTGGGATGTCAATTAAAAACTTTATACCTTAATCCACTTTTCAGCCTCAACATCAGAGGTGGTATTCAGCAGGTTCTGACCAGTTCTGGAGAACCAGTAGCAGACATTTTGAGTACTACGGAGAACCAGTAAATACCACGTCTGACTGTCCCCACCCCCATCTATTCTCTGCCTCCCGAGTCCCAGCTGATCAGGAGGAATGGGGATTTTGCAGTAACCTTCCCCTGCCACACCCACCAAGCCATGCCACACCCACCAAGCCACACCATGCCCACCATGCCATATCATGCCCACCAATCCGTGTCCACAGAACTGGTAGTAAAAAAAAATGAATTCCACCACTGCTCAATATCCACTTTTTTCTTCAGGTTTCAGTCGCATTGCAAAGTTTCATGTTTTTTAACAAGTGCGTAATTTTAAAATGTGAGCTATTTAGATACTCTGCTTTTTGGATTTGGGTTTCAAAGTCCAAGGAAATATAATCTGTGCTTTGCATCACGTTGATATATGCCTGGTAAAAGCATTGGCTTTAGGTGCTACAATGATTCAACAGAAAGCCATTTATAAATTCTGGCATTCACAAGCTTTTACTACAAGCACAATTGCTCTTGTTCGTTTAATCCAGCAAACACAATAGCTTTCTAATCCTGGCTGATCTGAAGTCCTTCACAGGGGCAATATAGGGATTGTTACTCTTTTGTAAGAATATAGATATAAATATCAAACCTTATCACCAAGGTTTGACCAAGTCAATTTATTTTGAGCTCACCAATGAGCAAAATGAATCAAGCCTAGAAAACATTCACTGGCTTCTTAGAAACCACTGAACTGTTTCTTAGATTCATATTTCATCTTTCTTCCAGGAGCTCAAGGTACGTAGCATCCCATTTCAAATTTTCCTCAGAACAAGAATTTCATGAAATGGGCTGCCTTAAGACAAAATGCCCAGAGACACCCAGAGTCAATGATGTTCTTCCATTGCTGACTTATCCCTGGATTTCCCTGGACTTAGCCTACTTTATCATCCTGGCTCTCCCTCTAGCCTTCTTTCTAGGCAAGATATCGAACTTTCCACCGACTGATGTATAAATGGTCACATAAAAATCTGATCAGATATACCATATTTTTCAGAGTATGAGACGCACCTTTGTCCCTCAAAAAAGAGGCTGAAAATCTGGGTGCGTCTTATACACTGAGTACAGCATTTTTGGCCTCCTGAAACCCTACCCCCTTCACCAAAACTGCCATGTATAGCCTTTAGAAGGCTTATAGAATGCTCCTGGGGGCTGGGAAGGGCAAAAATGAGCAAAAAACGGGCCGTTTTTTGTTCAATTCCCCCCCAGCCCCCAGGAGCACTCTATAAGCCTCTTAAAGGCTATGCATGCCTTTTTGTCAAAAACTTTTTTTTAATTTGCCTCTTCAAAATCTTGGTGCGTCTTATATTCCGGTGTGTTTTATACTCTGAAAAATGTGGTAGGTGACTGTGTTCTTTGAAGCAAAATAGTGAGTGGTAGACAATGTTCCGTGTGTGTGTGTGTGAGAGAGAGAGAGAGAGAGTGAGAGTGGAAAGAGAGAGAAAGAGAGAAATTCACATAAAATTACTGTACTTTGTAATTATTGCAGATGCAAAAATTAAAATTAAAAATAGCTTCCATGCTGCATTTGTGCTACTTCAAAGCAAATGAAGAGGAATGCACAACAAATACATCATTTCTACCCATATAGAAAGTAGTGGATAGTTTTTTTTTAAAAAAATTCAAGCTGTACATAAGATTTCATTGATCTTCACTTCCCATAAAAGAACAGAAAGTACGACATGACAAAATATTTAGAAATGATACATCCTATCATAGATGCTAACCCACACTTAGTAAAACAAGAAGGTCCATAAATGAGTAAAGCTGACCTGAGTTTCATCATTCAGACTTGAGAACAATTCAAAGGTCTTTACAAAAGCAGCAAAGTTTACATTCGGAAGAGCCCTCCATAACATACAAACACCACCCATCCATCCCCAAGAAGAACCCACCTTCTGTTTAAGCTTCCAAGCTACTTTTTTCATTTGTTCCAGGCTGCTATTTCTCCATTGTCGGGCTTCTTTCATTTTCCTCTGAATCTCTCTATGTATCACCCACTTCCATAACACAACCACTGTGACTGAGCCACAGGCAACAGCAAGTACAATAGGTGGGTTGATTCCATCTTGAAGCAGAATGTCTCGTAGCTTCTCCTGCATCATGGTGAATCTTTCTCTGTGTCTTTGTAAGAATGGTCTCGTTGATACTGACAAGAGGTGGTATTGTTAAAGCATTGGCTAGTAAGCTATCTCGTTACTGGAGACCTCATAGTTGTACCTTGGACTCCTCCCAAGGTGTATTTAAAAGATGATTTATCTAAAATATTAGATAATCTTAATTAAGGCTTCAACTGATATCTTCAGAATATCCTAGTGGGCTTCCAAACTTAGCAGCTATAGCAATACTCTTTTTTCTTGTTTTTCTTGTTCTAAGTTAGTAGAAAACTTAGTAGCAGTTGCAGTTCATGTAGTTATGATCTGTATGTATGTGTAGCACATTCATGCAATGGGAATCCACTCTTCCATTTCTGTTCTGGGAGTTGTGAGCTGGGATAATCAGTTACTTGGATTATGCTGAGATTGGTGTTTGCCAAAAGCAAAAACAAAATGTTGTTCTAACTTTACTGGAAAGCCCAAAGACTGATGGTACCTTAGCATTTCAAAGGTTCATATAAAATAGATAGCCAGTAATCAAATTGAGAAGACTAATCAAAGTGGTTGTTACATACTCACATCCTGTTTCAAGAACAGGAGGTATGGAAAAATAGCTATTTTAGCTCTTTCTTTATTATCTTTTACTCACCGCATTATATGGCTTTGGGAGTACAGTGTAAGTTTAGATTTTAATTACTGTTGTTAAGACTTTGAAGAGACCCCTTGTGCTCTTTTCACCCTCTTTAATTCTAAATTTTACTTTACTAATTTCGTTTATTTTTATGATGCAACTCTACTGAGATTGTATTTGGTCTGGAGACTTATTCTCTTTCTCTCTCTCTCTCTCTCTGTGTGTGTGTTTCTGTCTCTCTCTCTCACACACACAAACACACTTTTGATTGAGGATTTTTATTACAATAGAAAAATCTGATACAAACTAAAGGGAAGAAAGAACAGAAGAATGGAAAGTGGAAAAAGGGAAGAAAAAACAAAAAACAGAAAAGAAAAAACAGGAAAATATATGTAAAGAAATGACTTTCAACCTTTAACACAAGTGTAATTTTTGTAACTTTTTATCCTCTTAGTTGACAACCAATCTCATCATCCTATAAACAATCCCTTATCTATAGACAAATCCATACACTTCATCTTTTCAGTCCTAATGTCAACAGAAAATCCATTTAGTTTGACAAAAAATAAGAGTATATCTTATTTTAATCTTGATCAAATAAACCAACTTTATACCCCCTGCTTTTACTTCTAACAATCTTAAATTTAAAACAATCCAAATACCATAGAATTTGATTTTTAAAAAGTTTCTTCTTTGTTTTTTCTCATTAAATTCTTCAAACCTTTAACAAGCTTCTTTTGTAAACTCCATACAAAAAAGTTATCCAATAGATGAGAAAGTATCTGCAGTTTGACAATGCAGTGTCAAATAACTCATAAATGAAACCAAAGCCTTATTACAAAGACTAGCATAAAATTACCTAAGAATGGTAGGATTTTAATGTTTATATAAGAAATAAGAGTCCTTATACAGCTAGTCCTTGACTTGACTACAATTGACTGGAACATCTGTCGCTAAATGTGGCTGTTGAATGAATTGAGCTTGATATTACCACCTGCAGGTGTTTTACAAATCATATGATGGTTAAACAAATATGGTTTTCCTTATCGAGTTTGCTTGTCAGAAACCCCAAGGTGGTCATAAATGGTGATCAGGTGACACTGTAACCGTTGTAAATACATACTAATATCCAAGCACCTGAATTTTGATCACTTGATTGTGAGGATGCTGCTACAATTGTAGGTGTAAATCACCAGTTGTAAATCACTTTTCACATTCATAATTCTAAATGGGTATTAAATGGGCATAAATTGAGAACCACAAGTCTATATCAGAAAATGTGGTCAAATATATAGCAACAGTATGTACATTTTAAATTCTATAGGCAGTTCTCTTTTGTGATTTTAACAATGTCTAGGGTACAGACATTTCACCATTATCTGCCTTTCCATTTTGTCATTGCTTAAAAGCTTAACATGAGATTCGTAACAGTTGTTCATGTTGAGAATAATTACTGACAGCAGTAGCCTGTGCTTGAAAGAATTATTACAGCTTGCATTCTTGCAATTGCAAATTAATCTTCTCTGATGAGCCATATGAAGATGTCATTCAGATTTGTTTGAGCTTACTTCTTTTTCAGTTCAGCATTATCTTGGGTTCCTCGCTTTGTATTTGGTAACTATTGCCAATTCAACCTTAGATTGTAGGCATCAAAAACATCTTACGAAATTCTCCTGCATGTTTGTGTATTGGTTGGCTATACCCTCAGGAACCATTGGGCAATGATTCAAGGTGATAATAGTTCTGTTGCCCTTGATAGAGATTGTGAACCTTTAATCAGGCAAATGTAAATGCAGGTTGCTAAGAAGCTATTCTAGGCCTTAAAAGTAATTTCAGAGGGTGATGCCAGCCATGAACACCAGTTCAAAGAATCCATTTAGGATTGTTTAGATTGATCACTAGTTTGCCCTTGTTCTCCGTTCAAGTTTATATTTCAACACCAGGGAATAAAAACTCTGGAACTTCTACTTTAACCAGTTTGCTTCAAAGGAGTGTATCTTTATATGCCATGACCAATTCTTCTAGTAAGATGCTACATTGCTAATTATATAGTGCTTATTTTTATAATTGCTTTATAACTGAACAACAGAATAACAGAATTTGAAGAGACCTTGGAGATCTTCTAGTCCAACCCCCTGCTCAGGCAAGAAACCCTATACCATTTCAGACAAATGGTTGTCTAGTCTCTGCTTAAAAACCTCTAGTGTTGGAGCATTTATACTTCTGAAGGCAAGTTGTTCCACTGATTAAATGTTGTCAGGAAATACACACACACACATACTGTTTTGTGTTGCAGAAGAAAGAAAGGATATATAATCTAATAAATAGGGACTATTTATTCACATTACAATTTCTCTTTATAGGCCTCCAATGTGTTGAATGGAGGAAAATTTAAAATTGGGCAGAAACATGGACAGATAGGAGCTGAAGAAGAGATGAAGAGCTTGCTGCAGATATGTAAAACTGGAAGGAACCGTTATTATTGTATAAACACTGAACATATCCTTTCTCTATATAGAAATAAATAGAGGATCTAGAGAATTAAACTAAGCAAAAATAAAGGGATAGATCACAAATATTTCTAATTGCGATAAAAGCCATGCCATTGTTTCACAAAAAGTTGTAATTTCAAAAAAAGAATGTTGTATTCGCAGCAAACTTATCAAACTAAGCAAATACAGTACATTTAGCTGAACTGTAATGAGCTTTAGGAAAAAACTGGTCCTGGAAAAAAGAATGCGTGAACTTCAGCCTGTCTTAATCGATGCCAAGAGTTATTCATTTTCAAACTTAAAACCACTTGAGACCACTTGAAGATTAATATATTGCTAAGTTACTGACAAACATACTCTCACCTATGCCCAGGAAAAATTAGGGAAACTTTATTTTTATTAATACATTGCATTGGAATAATATCATACCCAAGTACAATCAGATGCCTTCATTCATCTACATAATTGCTGGGGAAAATCAATTCTTCATCCATAGACACACTGATTCCAAAACCATGTTAAAAATTTCAATTTCATTAGTTTAGACAGGGTAATTTTTTATATTTATTGGGCTGGAATGGTACTGAATATTTTAATGGAAAGTATTTAAAGGTGTGAAGCTCAACTCTATAATTATTGTTCCCCTTACATTTTCTCAACAAATACTTCCATAGTGACTTCCCATAGTTGTACAAACTAAATTAGTCCCCAGAGTCCATAGCTAGTATAGAAGAATTCTATTCTGGTTGCTTTGGTATCATATCATGATTGATTTTTCTCTGGTTAGCTTCTCCACTTCTTTCATGAACCGGAGACATAACTCTTCTTGCCATGGCAAAGCCACGCACTGGACAGCCACAGGGAGTCCCACAGCCCCTTTCACTGCCTACAAAGACAGAATGAAGAAAGCATCTTTTTACAGCAAGTGTCAAATAGATAGTCCTCGAAATAAGAATGCTCACTTAATGACCATCTGAAGTGCAAACAGACTGCCTGAAAGCTACTTACAACCCCCTTTCGAACTTATAGCTGTTGCGGCACTCCTACAGTCATTAGCTCTTATGACTGACAGCAGGGACACTACAGTCTTCCCTCGTCTCTCTGTCTCTCTCTCATCTTGTTCCACTGGGACCCCGAAGGCCTTGGATTATTTTCCCACATGCCTGTCATCCATCACATCCTTGCCTTTCAAAGATCTCTGAGCCTCATGCCTGGGAAAAAGGGCACATGGCTACCCTTCATAAGAAGAAGGAATGGCCATTTTCAGGTTTCCCACAATTCCTTGTGATCACACAAAGGTGGTGTCTCAGGGTTGGAGAAGGCCAGGGCAGGTCTCCAGGGTTCTTCCCTACATCTAAAGCACACCGTGCTCCACTTAACAACTTGCCTTTTTGTTTAACAGCTGCATCTGCGAGATCATGGAGTGGGGGTTAAATGAGACCATCTCGCTTCATGGCCATCATGACATAACCATAATGGACAGGCTCCACTATGGTCATATCTTGAGGATTACCTTTAAATGCTGCTGGGCACTGTCATGAGGCAATTCCAAGTACCTTTGCATGGAGTTTGTCCCCGAAATCATTGTAGTGTCCTTTGAAACTCTTCAGCTCCTCTTCGTCCTCCTTTGTCACTGTTGTAACTGGTACTACTCCAGCAGGGAAGTCCAAGTAGTTATATAACATGGTATTACTACAGACCTCTGTACAGACAAAAACCAGAAGGGAAATTAAATGGCTACTCAGCTCTCTTGAGCAACCTGCAGAGATTAATAGCACAAGAAGACAGTACTTCATAATTCTAATCACACATGGTATCGCCTCCCCATTCTACAGATGAGAAAATTATTTGGAAAAACTGAAGCTGATCTCAACAACTAAAACAGATACAGAAGGTTTCCTGTTTACAGCTTTATGCGTTGTCTTTAACTTTCCTCTCTTTAAAAAGACACTCAAAACAGTTTTGTACTGGAGCCTATATTTATTTATTATTTATTATTTATTATTTATTATTTATTATTTATTATTTATTATTTATTATTTATTATTTATTATTTATTATTTATTATTTATTATTTATTATTTATTATTTATTATTTATTATTTATTATTTATTATTAAATCGATGTATAGGCCGCCCAATCACGGAGGACTCCAAGCGGCTTACATTGAAGAAAATATAATAATAAAAAAATGACAATAAAAACATGTTAAAAACAACACACATACGTTCGTTACAATCGGGGCTGGACCTCAACAATGAGGTCAACAGCCCCAGGCCTGCCGGAATAGCCAGGTTTTCACAGCTTTTCTGAAGGCCATGAGAGTGGGCAAGGTCCAGATTTCTGGGGGTAGCTCATTCCAAAAGGTCGGAGCAGCCACAGAGAAGGCTCTCCTCTGGGGAGCCGCCAGCCGGCATTGTCTGGCAGACGGCATCTGAAGGAGGCCCACCCTGTGGGATCTCACCGGCCGTTGGGAGGAATGTGGCAGTAGGCGGTCTCGGAGGTATGCTGGCCCTAACTCATGTAGGGCTTTAAAGGTAATAACCAACACCTTGAATTGCGTCTGGAGACCAATAGGTAGCCAGTGCAGCTCGCGGAGGAGCGGTGTGACGTGGGTGTACCTAGGTATCACTCGCGCGGCTGCATTCTGGACTAGTTGCAGTCTCCGAACACTTTTCAAGGGTAGCCCCATGTAGAGCGCGTTGCAGTAATCCAGCCTTGAGGTGACTAGGGCATGAGTGACCATTTGGAGTGCCTCCCGATCCAAGTAGGGCCACAATTGATGCACCAGGCGAACCTGGGCAAAGGCCCCCCTGGTCACAGCCAACAAATGATGTTCCAGTGTCAGCTGTGAATCCAGGAGGACTCCCAAATTGCGGGCCCTCTCTGAGGGGTGTAAGTTTTCACCCCCCAGGATCAAGGATGGACTGTCTGGACTGTCCTTCGGGGGCAACATCCACAGCCACTCAGTCTTGTCGGGATTGAGTACGAGTTTGTTTACCCCCATCCAGATCCTGACAGCTTCCAGGCATCGGCACATCACATCGGCTGCTACACTGAGCTGGCACGGGGCAGAGAGGTACAATTGTGTATCATCAGCATACTGATGATACTTAACCCCGTGCTGTTGAATGATCTCACCCAGCAGCTTCATGTAGATGTTAAATAGGAGGGGGGACAAGACCGAGCCCTGCGGCACACCACATTTAAGGGGCCTAGGGGTCGACCTATGTCCCCCGACCAACACTGACTGTGACCTGTCAGAAAGGTAAGAGGAGAACCACTATAAAACGGTGCCTCTCACTCCCACCTCTTCCAACCGTCGCAGAAGGATACCATGGTCGATGGTATCGAAGGTCGCTGAGAGGTCAAGAAGCACTAGGATAGAGGAATGTCCTCTATCCCTGGCCCGCCAGAGATCATCGGTCAGTACAACCAAAGTGGTTTCTGTGCTGTACCCAGGCCTGAAACCAAACTGAAAGGAGTCTAGATAATCTGCTTCATTCAAGGTCCGTCGGAGTTGAAGCGCCACCACCTTCTCAACAACTGCTGATGATCATCTGACTACCTTAAAGACTGTATTGTTAAATCAGATTCCCAAAGTCTGCAGTCTATTTAAGAAGAATTTTAAAAATACTTTCTGCACTGTCACAAAAATTGTAGTTATATATTCTCAAAAGAATGAATGTGTACTAGTTTGTGAAGGATGAGTGAAGGAAAACTGTCATCCATCAGCTTTTAAATTGGCTCTTAACTGATGAAAAAGCAAGATCGAACATTATGATTCCATAAGGAATGATTTGGTCATCCCCAGATGAAGGTTTTTGTCTAAGTGTACAGAGAACTAGACAGACATTTAACAAGACAGCTATATATTTGCTTCTTATAAATTGTTAATGAGATAAGATCCTTAACATCAACATGAAACATGCCAATGTGAACTCTTTTGCTTGTAAGCCAGGACGGAACTATGCATGGAATGTGGCAAGATCCATAACAGGAGTATATTATGGTTGTGCAGTGCTTCAGATTTAAAAGTGCAAGCTCTTTAAAGCAGCCACCCCTTTTCCTAGGGACAGGAGAGCCGTAGAAAAGGTGTGTTGGGTTCAAAGAGTTGCAAACAAGCACCATATTTGCTCCCCCTGTGTTATCCCATGAACCTTTTGCCCAACCTCAAAGCACATCACAGCCCTAGGATTTACTCACATCTGGTTGAATAGGAGTAGGACACTCCATGGGCAAAGAATACCAACATGCTTTTTAAAACTTGGTTTTCCAAGTTTTTTTAAAAAATTACCTGGTACTTTTGAAGCAAACCCATTCTTAAAAGCAGGACCTATAGCAGGACAAAGCAGCACATCCAGTTCCAGTCTTTTCCATTCTTCAGTGAATTCTCTGATATATTCCTAATGATAAAAGATCAATTTACATATTAGGGTTACTTTATTGTTCAATCTATAAACCTGGCATCCAAAAAATACAGCGGACATATGGTAGGGGCAAGAAGACAGATTGCACAGCAAAGGTGGGCTTCTGAGTTGCTATTCTTTGAACAACTATTTTATGAATGAACAACATGAATCCAGTCTCCTGGGAATTAAGCATGAATGTCTTTTTCTTCTTTCAGCTCTTGAATCAGACTGTTTTAAAATGTAATCCTTAGATTTGAACTGTTATTTCATCATCCCAAGCTGCCCTTCTGAAAATACACAGAGTCAAAAGTCTGGTCTTTTTCTCCCCATCCCCACAGTAAAAGCACAGCCCCTACAGACTGCACAGAGCCACTGAGTAGAGAACACCCCCCACCCTCAAATATTATCAATAGCTCAACAATGGATTTCTTTACAAGAAATTCTAAATTTAGTAAGGCAGGTAACAACCTCAGTATTTCACACTGAAACACCAGGGAGATGAGGTTACTAGATGGCCGACTTACAATGCAATAGTATTTTATTATATTACAATACAATTATATTATTATTATTGTTTAAAAAAAGAAAGAATATTTTCCTGATTTAATGTTCAACTAGCAATCCAACACATTCTTGAAAATGCTAAACTGTACAGGTAGTAATTGTTTAATGACTGCTCTGTTTAACAACTATTCAAAATTGCAATGACACTGAAAAATAGCTGTTGTAGTGCCTCCAAGGTCACATGATCAAAATTCAGGTGCTTTGCAATTGGCAAACTAGCAGGCATTTATGACAGGCAGTGTCCTTTGGTCACATGATTCCCATGTGTGCACTTCACAGTTGGCTTCCAACACAGAGTCAGCGGGGAAGCCAGGAGTGAAATTACAAGTCACATCCATGTGATGTCTCAGTTAACCACCTGTGGTGATTCACTTAATGACCATACTCAAGATGATATAAATCCAACACAGCTATATGATGCTTTGCTTAACAACTATACCACTTAATGATAGAGTTTCTGGTCCCAGTAGTAAAGTGAGGACTATATATATTTCTGTCACAGAAAATTACATTGAGCACCAGCATAAGTACAAGAAAAATAGACAAGTTTGTGTAGCTGCAAAGCAGGACATGAGAAATGGACAAATTACAAACTCATATTTTAGCTTCTGCTCTTCCCCTGCAAAAAATTTTCTGCAGACACCACAAATCTTTGTATGCAACCATCTGATATTGAACTTAAAACAGTTATTTAAAGGACAGAATAGTTTCCCACGTAGGAAAGTCAGCACTGTTCTTTATCATGGAATATCCACAAAGGCAGCATTTGCAACAAGGCCACCTTTAACTGATTTGGCATCCTTCAAATATTTTACTTTCCAACATCTATTCTAGTGTCTAATACAACTGGGGAGGCATAAGACTATAGAAGAATGATCTCAAGACTCATTGCGTTTTGCTATTATGCAGTAATTTTTAAAGAATGCTTTAAATCTGTAGTCTGATGCTGAAAAAGACCATGCTATTTTCTCGAATGCCTCAGAAAATATTTACATGTACAAGATTTTTATGCAGTTTGAAAAGATTCTAAAATTTACCTCAATTTCCGTGTGACATTTCCAGAGTTCTTTTACAGACCTAAAAAGTCAAAGAAAATAAATGAACTGCTGATGCATGGAATTGGCAGCCTATGTTCATGACCTGTAATAGCTTCCCCCAACCTGGTGCTATACAGCTATGCTGACTTAATTCCTCTAGGCAGAATGGAATTGAAAACTTACCTGGGCACCAGACTAGACAAACATTTTGTATATTAATGGCAGTAAAGTTATCACATTAACTTTGGCAAAATAAAGCAACAGTTACTGAGTTCATTGATATGGAGATCAAGAAATATTTGTAAAAAGCATCAGTAGAAATAAAATGTAATTTTTTTTAAAAAGAAATCCCTTCTGGTAAACATAAATTTTCCTATACTCACTCACTAAGGGAGGCCTTAATCTCCCAACAAAATACCATATTTTTCGGAATATGACACTTTTTTCTCCTCTAAGAGGGTGAAAATTTGGGTGCGCCTTACATACTGAATGTAGCCCAACCCTTTGGCCTCTGCCTCCAAGCAATTTACCTCTGCAGCAAAAAGGGCTTGCAGAGGCTTCAATAAACTATAACAATCCCTGCAGCCTGTAACAGGTGATGATCAGGAGAAATTGAAAGTGAAACTTGCTGTTTGCTCCACATGGCAAATTGCTGGGAGGCAGATTTTTTTTTCTTGTGCTAATCAGGCTGTTTGCTGCAAGGAGGTAAGTCAACAACTATAAATGCCCATAGAATGTTCAAATTATTAGACTTATTTTTTAAAGACTGCTTTATTATTATTCTAGACAACTTAACAAAATGAAGAAGCTTTTTAAAATAAATGCTTGATCTGAAGAGGCCCCATGCTATTGTTTTAAAAAGTGCTATTCTTTTAAATAGCAGAGAATAACTATACTTCCAGAAAGCACATAAATTTTAACAGCATCTGTACAAGTATAGTCTGAAATATAACACTACAAACAGTGTATATTGTTCCTTACTGTTTTTTTGCAAGGAGACAAATTGCTGAGAGGCAGAGACAGATATTTTTCTCTTGTTTTCCTCCCCAAAATCTAGGTGCATGTTATACTCCGAAAAATACAGTATTTACCTGTCTTTGATGTTGCTCATAGTTCTTGAATAACGAGGAATCTAAGGAAAAATAAATGGAAAATGCCTTATTTGGGGTTGATGTAAAATTAAGTGGTAAAGATTCTTTGATATATACTTCACCAAAAACTTAGAATGAAACCAAACTAGTCCAAGAAGCATAAATCTACTTCCTTAGCCTTCCCTGGCTGGAGAACAATATTCCCAACCCACTTGGAAGGTTGAAGATAAAGGGGGCTCAGTTGTTTCAATGCAGCCTGATATACTTTATATGACTTTCATTATATTAATTATGAAAATGCTAAAGCTAGAATATTCACAGTTATGGGTAGTGGTTAAAATCACAGACTAGCATTATGGAGACCCATAGTTCCAGTCCACCATCGCCCATGAAAACTGGCAGACAAACTGCAGTGACTGGGAGTTTCTGATGTGACTACCTGACAAGTCTGTCATTCAAAATGTGGAGCAGGGAATTAATGGGTCAGCTATACTGAACGTAATTCTTACTAATAGGGGTGAAATGTTTGAGGGAATGGAAGTTATAGGAATGTTGTGCGAGAGTGCCATGTCACATTAGAATTCCCCAATAACACAGGCACAGATAACTGAATATAGGTTGGGAAACCGTGCTCCAGATAAACAAAATAAGAGATATTACTTACTATTGGTCTCATAATCCAGGATAGGAATCTTCGCATCCAGTAAGGTAATTTAAGGACCATCATGGTAAACCTTAGTTTCGGATCTACAGGTTCACCTTCACTGAAAGGCAACCCAGACAATCCAAGCACATAAATAAAATGCTAAGATAATTTTCAAAATGGAAATTATCTTCCAAAATTTCAGGTATCGGCTATCACTACTGGCATCTAGAATGTCTGTTTGCCATGTTCTGATTAACAGTTCTGATTAATCTGTAAAAACCAACAGAAAAATCCTACTAAATCAGATGTATAGTTAGTCCTTGAGTCAAAACTGTGTTTAACAACATTCTGGAATTATAGATGCTTTTGGAAAGGGTGCTTTATGGCCAATAAAGCTCTTATAGCAATCATAAAATGTTGCAATCTGCAGTCACATGATTGCAATCTGAGTGCTTGGGATTTACCATATTTTTCAGACTATAGGACGCACCAGAGTACAAGAAGCACCAAGATTTTGAAGAGGTAAACAAGAAAAAAAGTTTTTGTCCTCCCTGACCCCCAGGAGCACTCTGCAAGCCTTCCAAACACTCTGAGTGTTCTGTTTTTCACAAAACCAAGCATACGCAGAGGGTTTGGGAGGCCTGCAGAGTGCTCCTGGGGGCTGGGAAGAGCACAAACGGCACTATCAGTGGAGTTTGGAAGGCCAAAAATGGTTTTTCACAAAAATGGGGTGCGCAGAGGGTTTGAGAGGCCTGCAGAGTACTCCTGAGGGCTGGAGAGGGCAAAAACACCTCAATTTCTGTGAAAAATGGGACAGTTTTTCACCTCCCAACCCCCCCGTGCATTGCATTTTTGCCCTCTCCAACCCCTAGGAGCACTTTGCAGGCCTCCCAAACCCTCTGTGTGTCCCATTTCTGCGAAAAACAAGCCGGGGGGGGCACAGGGCGGGGTTTCCAGAGACTAAAAATGGCTGTATTTGTTGCATAAGATGCACCAATATTTTCACCCTCTTTTAGTGGGCAAAAAGTGCATCTTATATTCCAAAAAGTACGGTATAAAGAATCTTAATTCTCTCTGTTGTGAAAGCTATCCATTTATTCTAACCTTCATCCTAAACTTTTTTAACCAATTAGTGATTTATAGAAGGACCTCTTGTCTCATTACCTCTAAATTTCTTCAAGGGTTTTCAATGATGCATTTTTATCAAGAGCTGTTGGGGAAGTTCAGCATAACATCTTAGTGTTCTGTCAGATCCTAATATAAATATAAGCTACAGCAGCTCAGTTCATCTATCACACTAACCCAAAATCAAATGAACTACTATATATTATCACTTAAAATGATGTGCAAATTCATCCAATCTCTATTAATTGTATTAATTAATTTCAATTTTCCTATGCAAGATAAACATTTAAATTAACTCAGTTAATTTTGGCAGCTCCCAGGATCCATTTCCACCCTAAAAAAGTTATTGCAATTATCTTCCAACCCAGCAATGGGACTCACATTTTTTTTACTACCGGTTCTGTGGGCGTGGACGTGGCAGGGGAAGGATACTGCAAAATCCCCATTCCCTCCCGATCAGCTGGGACTTGGGAGGCAGAGAATAGATGGGGGTGGGGCGAGTCAGGGGTGGTATTTACCGGTTCTCAGGAACTACTCAAAATTTCCACTACCGGTTCTCCAGAACTGGTCAGAACCTGCTGAATACCACCTCTGTTCCAACCCTAGCTAAGAAATTGACTTCAATTACAAACTGCATAAAGCTGTCACACGCTGAAATTCATTAAAGACTCTTATTTCTTACTGGTTCCATGTCATCCTACTTTTAAAAGGCACATTCTAACAACTCCCATAAAATGGTTAAAACTTTTAAACAGGTTGTTCATTTGTAGTGAAAACTGATTTGAATACATTTAGGTATTGAATATATACATGGGCTGATTTCTTGCTTCTGTTATAGTGAAAGCTTTTTTAAAATCTGAATTTATTATAAAAGTAGTTCACTTCTCAAATTCATGTTTTTCTTGTTTAAAAAATCTATTATCTATGTAGTGTGGTTTTAAAAAAGGCAAATATTTGTCCCTGTATGTATGTCTTCTTCATTCTTTTTACTAACGAAGGTCCTTTTTAAAATGAGAGTAAATATTATATAATAGTTAGGATGCCAAACTGGCCTGGGAAAAGACCCAGATTCTGCAGAGGTGAATTCACTTTGAGCCACAGAAACTCAATGGCTCAAATAAGGACCAATCACTTTTGCTCACCAAACTTATCTCACAGGACTATTTTGTTGGGCAGCAGAATACGGAAGGAGCACTGTCATCTTGGATACTTGGGAGAGAAGTGGTATTCAGGTAGTCCTTGACTTACAACCACAATTGAGCCCAAAATTTACACTGATAAGCAAGACAATTAACGTATTTTTTTGGAATATAAGAAGCACCTTTTCCCCTCAAAAAAGAGGGTGAAAATCTGGGTGCATCTTATACACTGAATACAGCATTTTTGGCTTCCCAAAACTCCACCCCCTTTGCAAAAATGGCTCTGCATAGCTTCCAGAGTGCTCCTGGGGGCTGGGGAGGACGAAAATGACTGAGCCATTTTTTGCATGTTTTGTGCCCCCCCCCAGCCCCCAAGAGCACTCTATAAGTCTCCTAAAGGCTAATCATGCCCCCCCTTTTTTTGAGAAAAAATGGGCCCGTTTTTCACATTTTTGAGAGGTCTACAGACTGCAAAAACTTTTTTTTTAAATTTGCCTCTTCAAAATCTTGGATGTGTTTTATAATCCAGTGCATCTTATAGTCCGAAAAATATGGTAAGTGAATTTTGCGATATTTTACTACCTTTCTCGCTACAGTTGTTAACTGAATCACTGCAGTTGTTAAATTAGTAATATGGTTGTTCAGTGAATCTGGCTTTCCTATTGACTTTGTTTGTCAGAAGGTCACAAAAGGAGACCACATGGCCCCAGGACACTGCAATTGTGATAAACACATGCCAGTTGCCAAGCGTCCAAATTTTGATCACGTGACTACAGATTGCAAGTGTGAAAAGTGGTCATTAGTCACTTTTTTCAGTGCCGTTGTAACTTCAAACAGCCATTAAACAACTGGTTGTAAGTTGAGGACTACAGTATCTAATAAAACGTTGTCCAAGACTTCCGCCTACTGCGCTCCTCTCTCTAGGCATTCATATTCTGGCATTCATTCAGATTTGTGTATACTATTCTCTTACAATGGCAGCAATATTCTATTTGAGATTTCATTGCCTAATTTAAGTCTCTCACTTATATTGATGTGTTGTCCTGATACATTACTTTGAATTCTTGTATGATATTTCTGTATCTTGTTCCCAGCTTTTAATTTGAACCTGACAACAATCCAGGGAATATTGGGACTAGAGGCACTAAATATTGAGATTTAAGATTAAATGCAGCTGAATTTTCTCTATTTAAACATGCTATCCTGTCTGTATTACTTCAGAAAGCTGTTTTATAATCTTACATCCCTCCACATACACACATACAGGCAGTCATCATTTACCAATTGCCTTGTGTAGCAGCTGTTTGAACTTAGAAGAATGGAAAAAAACCCACTTTTTGACCACTCCTCGCAGTTATGATCATTGCAGGGACATACGGTCTTGTGGTCATCATTTACTGTTGTACAACTGGCTTCCAACAAGCAGAATTAATAGATAAAGCAGGAGTAAAATTGCAAGTCTTGTGATGTCTCCCTTAATGATTGCCGTGTGACAAACGCGAAGAGACATCATAAGCTCATCATGGTAACCTGATTTTTCCATTTAGCAATGGTGGCGCTTAGGAATGGAGTTGCCAGTTATAATTGTGGTCACTAAGTGACCTGTAGTATCATAGATCTATAATAAAAATAAAGCTTCTAGCAAAGTTAGGAGTGTTGTTGTTTGAAGCAGGGGGGAGGGAGGGAAGATTCAAACAGCTGAAGTTCACTAGTCCCAAATGTTTCATTCATAGCAACTTTCAGCGTCACAGAAATTAAAGCCCTGTCTCTCCACCTATCGAAAAGTAATTGGAAACAGACAGAAGAAAGGGGGTGGGAATCACATTCACAAAATGAGCCTTCTACTTCTCTTATTTCCTCAATACTTACAAAAACTGCAGCAAAGCGGCACCACCATCACCAAACAATGTCGCAGGAATGAAGTAGTTCATAAAATGGGTCATGTGACGTAGCTCAAAGGGGACCAACTAAGAAGAAATGAAAGAACATTTTCAATAAAAAGTGAAGTCTATGCCTCTTAAAGTTGCCAAGTTCAAAAACGTTGAACGTTGTTAACGTCTAAATTAACAAAATGCATTCATTTGCATGTGATTCAGTCTTACATTTGGGGAAAGGCTCACACAACTCTTACTAAAAGTCAATACAAATGGCAGTCCTGTGTACTAACTACCACTTGGAAACAATCTGAGGGCCACCCCAAATATAAAGACTCTCCTGCGATAAACAAATCCAATCATTTTTTTAAAACTGTATGGTGGACACCAAAACTAGCATAATAAATACTGTATTTTTTGGACTATAAAACACACTTTTTTGTCTCCCAAAATGGGGTGAAAATGTCTGTGTCTTATAGACAAAATATTGCTGAAGCCCCACCATCACCTGCCGACCATTTTTTGGCTTTTTTTAGTCCACTTTCAAGGCTTTTTTTGACCCCTCCCCTTTTGAAAAAACCAGCTAAAAGCCTAAAAATGGGCTTAAAAAGCCTCAAAAACGGGCTGAAGAAAGCCCCCAATGGGCCAAAAAAGCCATCAAAAGAGGCTAGAAAGCCTCAAAAAAGAGCTGAAAAAAGTCTCGAAAATGAGTAGAAAAAAGACTGGAAAAGGCCCGAAAAAATGTCCCAAAAAGGATTGAAAATGTAGTGTGCGGAGGCCAAAAACTGTTTTTTGGTTGTTTTCCTCTTCTAAATTTAGGTGTGTCTTATAGTCAGGTATATCTTATAATCTGAAAAATATAGTAATTAATAAGCAAGTTACAGAGATGAAGGCAAAGTGAACCAGAATACAGTAATTAAATACTCAAAAGCAAAATCAGCCAAGTTGCTTTTGGCATGAAACTCCAACCTTTATTGTTAACAGTGCAGTGGAGTTAGTAGGGAGGGAGGGAAAAATCAGATAACAGTTTTGCTCTCTCGTTCTCAGCTCTTGCACCCTCAACAAAAATCTCTTGCATCTACTGATGTTATCTGCTGAAACAGACACTCCCTTGCTATGACACATACCTCCCTCTCCCCTAATACTGTATATACTCGAGTATAAGCCTAGTTTTTCAGCCCACTTTTTGGGCTGAAAAAAGCCGCCTCGGCTTATACTCGAGTCAGTGAAAAATTTGCCCGAAATGGAGGAGAAAAAGGGGCGGGGCCATGCCGCTGGGTGACACTCGTGAATGGCCCAGTGCCCCTGTGAGTTTCCCCTCCCTCTGTGTCAGTTTGCCACGCAGCGCGCACCGCACCATCCCCCCTCCTCACGTTCTAATGTAATGCAGGGCTGTCTTACGATTCCCCTTCCTCCCCCTCCTGCCGCTCTGCAACAATGTCCCACCTCCTCCTTGTTATGGCAAGCAGCCACATAGCGATGTCCCACCTCCTCTGGTACAGTGATCCAATGATAGGAATCACTGTGCCGTGTGTCATAGGAGGCGGGACATCGCTCCCGCGGCTGCACGGGACATCATCATCACAGCGGGACATCAGCATCATGAGGTGAGTGAAGTATTTCATTGAATACACCGCTAGTTTACTGTTTTTCTTTGAAATAAATATTCAAAAACATTATTGGTATCTATTTTTATTTTTGAAATTTACCGGTAGCTGCTGCATTTCCCACCCTAGGCTTATACTCGAGTCAATAACTTTTCCAGTTTTTTGTGGTAAAATTAGGTGCCTCGGCTTATATTCGGGTCGGCCTATACTCGAGTATATACGGTAAGTATACATACCACATGGCCATTTATTTCCAGAAGCTCCTTGGTTTCCATCACAGCCCGTGTCATGGAAGGGCTTGACATACTATAGGAATTAGTCACATGATATCCTATTCTGAGGGGAGCAGAGCTGGTATAAACCTAGAGCAACAGAAGAACAAGAAAAATTTTTCAAAATAATAAATCATAGTAGATGCCTTAAAAGCAGGACATCACACTAGATAAATCAGCACTAGATTAGCTACAGAAACATCCATTTCTCAACCACTCAAGTGCTTTATCTGCTGGTATAAATATTAGCCCACTGACTTAATTCTAGAGGCTAGCAGTCAAGGGTGCTTAAGCCAATAAAGTTCCTTAGCCAACAATTCTGAGGCAGAGGACCAAATCAGGAAACGTTTGCCCAGGACATCAGTGACAGAGCACACTAACAAGGTTCAAGTGGGCAAACATGCACTGTGTTTTCGCAACCGAGAGATGATGCGGTTCACTATTATTATTTCTGAACTGAGAGACAAAACGGACACACTGAATTTTGAGGTATACAGTAGGTAATAGCAATAGCACTTAGACTTCTATACCACTTCACAGTGCTTTACAGCCCTCTAAGCGATTTAGAGTCAGCATATTTCAAACCGCATAATGTTCATTCTCTGGAGATCTGCTTATATGTAGAAACAACCCAAGTCATTAGTAGCTTCCCAAAGGCAAAGGGGAGATATTTTCTTGATTATTCCCTTCTCTCATGCTGCTGCTCAGGGAACTCTCTGGTCAGCCCTTTAATTCCTATGTGGAGTATTTATTTTTAAAAATAATTTTTATTTTATTTTATAACATGAAAATTCCATTTTCAGTTAATGTGTTGTCTGGGTAGAAATAATTTTAGGAAATAATAATCAAAGTGTTTACAACATTTTTTGTTACATTGGTATCAGAATAATAACAATAATAACAACAATAATAATAATAACAATAACAACAATAATAATAATAATAATAATAATAATAATAATAATAATAATAATAATAATAAAACTCCGCCATTGCCGGTCCCAAGCCCGGATGAGAAAGGAGGAAGGTTGGGATCAGGTTGGCATCTGGTCCCGTAAAAAACCCCCCGCCAACCCATACAATATGGTGAAAAAAACAAATAAGAATTCCATACCGCATCGGTCGTCGCGCGGGTTAACAAGGGCCGCGGCGGATGTTGGGGTCCCTGGACATCCGTCGACAAGTGGGCTACAAGTGGACCAGCCAACAAAACGACAAAAATATAGTGCAGATGAAAACCGTGCCATAATGGCCTGTTACTACAACTCAGAGCCAGAAAAAAGAGGCTATTTAAAGCGAATGTATGAATTATGGAAACAACAATATCCAGATTCAAATGTTAGTGAACAACGACTAGCAGATCAAAGGCGATTTATTATACGGAATAAAGTGTTTAGTGAAGTTGAACATGAGGAAATTCAGGCAAATTGCAAAACCCAAAAAACAATATCACAAGCGGAAATAACTGATATTCAAGACACAACTAAAGACATTATAGTAGAACTCCCAGAAGAAGCTCTTGGGGAGGAAATAACACCACCACCACTAGAACCAGTTATCACTGAACCAACTGATGAACTAACTCAAAAACAAAAAGAATTGAAGGATAAGATCATGGAGCATTTTCTGCTTAATGAGGAAAGGCAACGTTACCATCACTAAAAACTGTGCCTAAGAAAATTTTGGCCCCTATCATGAAAATGGTTAATGCAGTGTTTTCAACAATTGAACCGGGATCCATCTTGGAAACAAACCAGTTAATGTACAGCGCAGCTGTAATAGTCACTAATGAACTAGGCATTAAAATTAAAGTACCTAGTCATACAACAGAAAAAGCATCAAAGCCAAAGTGGAAAATCCGTTTAGAACAAAAAATAAAAAAATTAAGGGCAGATGCTAGTAACTTAAAGAACATGCATGAGCAACGGCTTAAAAACAACAAAATCATAGATCGGCTAATCAGGAGATATAGATTGGATACAAGAAACATCAATGAAGCTGTAGAGATTGTAAAACAGCAGATAACAGCAACAGCTAGAAAAATTGAAAGATATGAGGCACGAATCATCCAATATAAACAAAATCAGCAATTTCGATCAGATCAACGGCGTTTTTAACAAAGTCTTAATGTAAATGGTGACACCAAAAGTGAAAAACCAGAAAAACAGGCCACAGTTGAATTCTGGAAAGAATTGTGGGAAAATGCAAAGGACTACAACAAGGAAGCAAAGTGGATACATGACTTTGAGAAAAGCATTGGCAACAAACAAATGCAAGTATTAGAAATAACAACTGAGATGGTCAAAAATCGAGTTAAAAAGGTAAAGAATTGGACATCACCTGGAAGTGACCAATTACATGGTTTCTGGCTCAAATATCTGACCAGTTTACATGCAATATTGGCCAGGCAACTGAATGAAATTTTACAAAAGGGCCAAATTGATGAATGGTTGACAACTGGAAAAACATACTTGATTCAGAAAGATCCAACTAAAGGAACAACACCAGAAAACTATAGACCAATAACATGCTTGCCAACAACCTTCAAATTACTCACAGGCATTATTGCAGATAACATGATGGATTATTTGGAAACAAACAACATCTTGCCAGTAGAGCAAAAAGGCAACAAAAGAAGGAGCAGGGGCACAAAAGATCAGCTTCTAATTGATAAAATGATATTAGAAAATTGTAAGAACAGAAAAACGAACTTGAATATGGTCTGGATTGATTACAAAAAGGCATTTGACTCACTGCCACATAGTTGGATCATAAAATGCTTAGAAACAACTGGCATTAGCAAAAATATTACATCCTTTACTGAAAAGGCAATGAAACAATGGAGAACTGAGTTGGCAGTAGGGAATGAGAGCTACGGAATGGTTAATATCAAGCGAGGAATTTTCCAGGGTGATTCACTTTCACCTCTTCTCTTCATCATCGCAATGATCCCACTATCAGTAATCTTTAAAAAATGAAATTAGGCTACCAAACAGCCAAAAAAGCTGAAAAAATTTCGCATTTACTATATATGGATGATTTGAAACTCTATGGAAAGTCAGAAATAGAAATCCAATCATTGACAAATACAGTCCGAGTATTCAGCACCGATATTTCAATGCAGTTTGGCATGGAAAAATGCGCCACTGTATCCATAAAAAGGGGCAAAATCACTGCATCTGAGGGAATTGAAATGCCCAATGGCCAACTAATTAAATGCAAAGAAAATGAAGCCTACAAATACTTAGGCATTCTGCAGTTGGATAACATCAAGCATGGAGAAGTAAAAACTATTGTCAGACGAGAGTACACCAACAGAGTTAGGAAAATTTTGAAATCTAAATTGAATGGTGGAAATACAATCAAGGCCATAAATACCTGGGCAATACCAGTTATAAGATACACAGCTGGCATAGTTAACTGGACACAAACTGATTTGGACCTTTTGGACCGAAAAACCAGGAAACTAATGACAATGCACTACAGTTTACATCCACGTGGTGATACTGATAGACTATATCTGCCCCGAAAATCAGGTGGCAGAGGATTATTACAAGTGAAGCAAACAGTTGAAGAAGAAAAACATGCACTGGCTGATTATTTAAAAGAAAGTCAAGAACATCTATTAATCGAAGTAAAGAACAAAAATCTACTGAAGGCCCAACAGACAAAACAAGAATACAGAAAAGATGTGATAAAATCAAGAATGGAGAGTTGGCAGAACAAAGCACTGCATGGTCAATTTCTGGAAAAAATAAAAGATAAAGTGGACAGGGAACAAACTTGGTTATGGTTAAAAACAGGTACATTAAAGAAAGAAACAGAGTCACTAATCCTGGCTGCGCAAGAACAAGCTATCCGCACAAATGCCATTAAGGCCAAAATCGAAAAATCCTCTGATGATGCCAAATGCAGACTTTGCAAAGAAGCTGACGAAACTGTTGATCACATTCTCAGCTGCTGTAAAAAAATCGCGCAGACTGATTATAAATTGCGGCACAATTCAGTAGCACAAATGATCCATTGGAATTTGTGCAAAAATTATAATATTAAAACAGCAACAAACTGGTGGGAACATCAGCCTGAAAAAGTCACCGAAAATCAGATGGTCAAGATCTTGTGGGATTTCCGTATACAAACCGACAAAATACTGGCGCATAATACACCAGACATCACACTGGTTGAGAAAAATAAGGTCACAATCATAGACATCGCAATACCAGGTGATAGCAGGGTCGCCGAGAAGGAACATGAAAAAATCGCAAGATACCAGGACTTAAAAATCGAAATTCAACGACTATGGCACAAACCAGCAGTGGTAATTCCAGTGGTAATTGGCACACTGGGTGCTATTCCAAAAGCACTGGAATTACATTTAAAACAGTTAAAAATTGACAAAATCACCATCAGTCAAATGCAAAAAGCCGCACTGCTTGGATCTGCACGCATATTACGAAAATATGTTACGACGTCCTAGGCCCCTGGGTGGGGCCCGACTAGTAACCAATGCCAAATCCGGCGAAACAACTGGCCGCTGTGATACAATTGTACAATAATAATAATAATAATAAATTGCGGCACAATTCAGTAGCACAAATGATCCATTGGAATTTGTGCAAAAATTATAATATTAAAACAGCAACAAACTGGTGGGAACATCAGCCTGAAAAAGTCACCGAAAATCAGATGGTCAAGATCTTGTGGGATTTCCGTATACAAACCGACAAAATACTGGCGCATAATACACCAGACATCACACTGGTTGAGAAAAATAAGGTCACAATCATAGACATCGCAATACCAGGTGATAGCAGGGTCGCCGAGAAGGAACATGAAAAAATCGCAAGATACCAGGACTTAAAAATCAAAATTCAACGACTATGGCACAAACCAGCAGTGATAATTCCAGTGGTAATTGGCACACTGGGTGCTACTCCAAAAGCACTGGAATTACATTTAAAACAGTTAAAAATTGACAAAATCACCATCAGTCAAATGCAAAAAGCCGCACTGCTTGGATCTGCACGCATATTACGAAAATACATTACGACGTCCTAGGCCCCTGGGTGGGGCCCGACTAGTAACCAATGCCAAATCCGGCAAAACAACTGGCCGCTGTGATACAATTGTATTATTATAATAATAATAATAATAATAATAATAACAACAACAACAACAACAACAACAACTCCGCTGTTGCCGGTCCCAAGCCCGGATGAGAAAGGAGGAAGGTTGGGATCAGGTTGGCATCTGGTCCCGTAAAAAACCCCCCGCCAACCCATACAATATGGTGGAAAAAACGAATAAGAATTCCATACCGCATCGGTCGTCGCGCGGGTTAACAAGGGCCGCGGCGGATGTTGGGGTCCCTGGACATCCGTCGACAAGTGGGCTACAAGTGGACCAGCCAACAAAACGACAAAAATATAGTGCAGATGAAAACCGTGCCATAATGGCCTGTTACTACAACTCAGAGCCAGAAAAAAGAGGATATTTAAAGCGAATGTATGAATTATGGAAACAACAATATCCAGATTCAAATGTTAGTGAACAACGACTAGCAGATCAAAGGCGATTTATTATACGAAATAAAGTGTTTAGTGAAGTTGAACATGAGGAAATTCAGGCAAATTGCAAAACCCAAAAAACAATATCACAAGCGGAAATAACTGATATTCAAGACACAACTAAAGACACTATAGTAGAACTCCCAGAAGAAGCTCTCAGGGAGGAAATAACATCACCACCACTAGAACCAGTTATCACTGAACCAACTGATGAACTAACTCAAAAACAAAAAGAATTGAAAGATAAGATCATGGAGCATTTTCTGCTTAATGAGGAAAGGCAACGTTTACCATCACTAAAAACTGTGCCTAAGAAAATTTTGGCCCCTATCATGAAAATGGTTAATGCAGTGTTTTCAACAATTGAACCGGGATCCATCTTGGAAACAAACCAGTTAATGTACAGCGCAGCTGTAATAGTCACTAATGAACTAGGCATTAAAATTAAAATACCTAGTCACACAACAGAAAAAGCATCAAAGCCAAAGTGGAAAATCCGTCTAGAACAAAAAATCAAAAAATTAAGGGCAGATGCTAGTAACTTAAAGAACATGCATGAGCAACGGCTTAAAAACAACAAAATCATAGATCGGCTAATCAGAAGATATAGATTGGATACAAGAAACATCAATGAAGCTGTAGAGATTGTAAAACAGCAGATAACAGCAACAGCTAGAAAAATTGAAAGATATGAGGCACGAATCATCCAATATAAACAAAATCAGCAATTTCGATCAGACCAACGGCGTTTTTATCAAAGTCTTAATGTGAATGGTGACACCAAAAGTGAAAAAACCAGAAAAGCAGGCCACAGTTGAATTCTGGAAAGAATTGTGGGAAAATGCAAAGGACTACAACAAGGAAGCAAAGTGGATACATGACTTTGAGAAACGCATTGGCAACAAACAAATGCAAGTATTAGAAATAACAACTGAGATGATCAAAAATCGAGTTAAAAAGGTAAAGAATTGGACATCACCTGGAAAGGACCAATTACATGGTTTCTGGCTCAAATATCTGACCAGTTTACATGCAATATTGGCCAGGCAACTGAATGAAATTTTACAAAAGGGCCAAATTGATGAATGGTTGACAACTGGAAAAACATACTTGATTCAGAAAGATCCAACTAAAGGAACAACACCAGAAAACTATAGACCAATAACATGCTTGCCAACAACCTTCAAATTACTCACAGGCATTATTGCAGATAACATGATGGATTATTTGGAAACAAACAACATCTTGCCAGTAGAGCAAAAAGGCAACAAAAGAAGGAGCAGGGGCACAAAAGATCAGCTTCTAATTGATAAAATGATATTAGAAAATTGTAAGAACAGAAAAACGAACTTGAATATGGTCTGGATTGATTACAAAAAGGCATTTGACTCACTGCCACATAGTTGGATCATAAAATGCTTAGAAACAACTGGCATTAGCAAAAATATTACATCCTTTACTGAAAAGGCAATGAAACAATGGAGAACTGAGTTGGCAGTAGGGAATGAGAGCTACGGAATGGTTAATATCAAGCGAGGAATTTTCCAGGGTGATTCACTTTCACCTCTTCTCTTCATCATCGCAATGATCCCACTATCAGTAATCTTAAAAAAAATGAAATTAGGCTACCAAACAGCCAAAAAAGCTGAAAAAATTTCGCATTTACTATATATGGATGATTTGAAACTCTATGGCAAGTCAGAAATAGAAATCCAATCATTGACAAATACAGTCCGAGTATTCAGCACCGATATTTCAATGCAGTTTGGCATGGAAAAATGCGCCACTGTATCCATAAAAAGTGGCAAAATCACTGCATCTGAGGGAATTGAAATGCCCAATGGCCAACTAATTAAATGCAAAGAAAATGAAGCCTACAAATACTTAGGCATTCTGCAGTTGGATAACATCAAGCATGGAGAAGTAAAAACTATTGTCAGGCGAGAGTACACCAACAGAGTTAGGAAAATTTTGAAATCTAAATTGAATGGTGGAAATAAATACCTGGGCAATACCAGTTATAAGATACACAGCTGGCATAGTTAACTGGACACAAGCTGATTTGGACCTTTTGGACCGAAAAAACCAGGAAACTAATGACAATGCACTACAGTTTACATCCACGTGGTGATACTGATAGACTATATCTGCCCCGAAAATCAGGTGGCAGAGGATTATTACAAGTGAAGCAAACAGTTGAAGAAGAAAAACATGCACTGGCTGATTATTTAAAAGACACCCAAGAACATCTATTAATCGAAGTAAAGAACAAAAATCTACTGAAGGCCCAACAGACAAAACAAGAATACAGAAAAGATGTGATAAAATCAAGAATGGAGAGTTGGCAGAACAAAGCACTGCATGGTCAATTTCTGGAAAAAATAAAAGATAAAGTGGACAGTGAACAAACTTGGTTATGGTTAAAAACAGGTACATTAAAGAAAGAAACAGAGTCACTAATCCTGGCTGCGCAAGAACAAGCTATCCGCACAAATGCCATTAAGGCCAAAATCAAAAAATCCTCTGATGATGCCAATTGCAGACTTTGCAAAGAAGCTGATGAAACTGTTGATCACATACTCAGCTGCTGTAAAAAAATCGCGCAGACTGATTATAAATTGCGGCACAATTCAGTAGCACAAATGATCCATTGGAATTTGTGCAAAAATTATAATATTAAAACAGCAACAAACTGGTGGGAACATCAGCCTGAAAAAGTCACCGAAAATCAGATGGTCAAGATCTTGTGGGATTTCCGTATACAAACCGACAAAATACTGGCGCATAATACACCAGACATCACACTGGTTGAGAAAAATAAGGTCACAATCATAGACATCGCAATACCAGGTGATAGCAGGGTCGCCGAGAAGGAACATGAAAAAATCGCAAGATACCAGGACTTAAAAATCGAAATTCAACGACTATGGCACAAACCAGCAGTGGTAATTCCAGTGGTAATTGGCACACTGGGTGCTATTCCAAAAGCACTGGAATTACATTTAAAACAGTTAAAAATTGACAAAATCACCATCAGTCAAATGCAAAAAGCCGCACTGCTTGGATCTGCACGCATATTACGAAAATATGTTACGACGTCCTAGGCCCCTGGGTGGGGCCCGACTAGTAACCAATGCCAAATCCGGCGAAACAACTGGCCGCTGTGATACAATTGTACAATAATAATAATAATAATAAATTGCGGCACAATTCAGTAGCACAAATGATCCATTGGAATTTGTGCAAAAATTATAATATTAAAACAGCAACAAACTGGTGGGAACATCAGCCTGAAAAAGTCACCGAAAATCAGATGGTCAAGATCTTGTGGGATTTCCGTATACAAACCGACAAAATACTGGCGCATAATACACCAGACATCACACTGGTTGAGAAAAATAAGGTCACAATCATAGACATCGCAATACCAGGTGATAGCAGGGTCGCCGAGAAGGAACATGAAAAAATCGCAAGATACCAGGACTTAAAAATCGAAATTCAACGACTATGGCACAAACCAGCAGTGGTAATTCCAGTGGTAATTGGCACACTGGGTGCTATTCCAAAAGCACTGGAATTACATTTAAAAGAGTTAAAAATTGACAAAATCACCATCAGTCAAATGCAAAAAGCCGCACTGCTTGGATCTGCACGCATATTACGAAAATACGTTACGACGTCCTAGGCCCCTGGGTGGGGCCCGACTAGTAACCAATGCCAAATCCGGCAAAACAACTGGCCGCTGTGATACAATTGTACAACAACAACAACAACAATAATAATAATAATAATAGCAGCACCAGCAGCAGCTTATCCATTTTAACAAACCTCCCTTGTATCATTAGTTCTTCTCTTATATTTCTATGTTTCTAACTTCTGTTTTTATTAGCTAACCATTGATAAAATAAGTCCCATGTCAAAAAGTATTCAGTTTCTTTCTTTTCTTTAATTGTAAGTGTTAGTCTATCCATTTCGGCACATTCTAGGGTGCCCCCCCCCCACATATTCATCTGTAGAGATCTTTTCACTTTTCCATTGTTGTGCAAATACAATTCTATCTGCAGTTAATACATGTAAAATCAAATATCTATTTCTCTTGTTATCCAGTAAAATGCCCACCAAAAATATTTTTGGTTTTAAATCTGTATGTTGCTTTATCATTTTTTTTATCAACTATATGTATTTTTTGGGTTCTTTTTCTGGGGTGATGCCATTAGTAGAAGAGCCTGGCAAAGCCACAGCATTTTAAGGGAATGGTAATGGTTCTGGCAAGGGCACCCATGTTTTCTTCAAATAACTTGTTCTATTTCTGATTTGAAGATCTGTGCATGGTTACTAGGATCACTGGTCTTACTTGTTCGTTGAAAGGAAGAGGTGGCACCGTGGGATCCAGATGAAACATTTTCTCACACAAGAGAGCTTTCAGGCAAAGGGCAAGGCCGTCAACATCCCGTGCCATTGGTCCCATGCCAACAAAAACTGGAAGAAACGAGTAAACAGAAAGCATTTAAGAATAGCTTTTTAGGACTTGGGGAAATTCTGAGACAAAGGTTTCAACCATTGAAGCTCACCAAAAAGTGATTAACTCCTCAAGAGTCAACTCATTCTGATTGAATATGGTAATAAAAAGATAATTAAATAAAGGTCAAAATATGAAACTGATATGGGGAGATTGTAAAGCAGAGGTTTGTGAATCACTTTTTTACATAATTAAACTGAATTGCTAATTGATTGAACATGACAGTAGAAGGACAATTAAGCATGGGTTAAAATATATGAAACATGGATATATATATAATCTTTAACATGATGAATAAAGTGAGATGTGTACAGTTTGTTATTCTATATAGTAGATTAAGGGAATTGTAATGAACATTGAACAGCAAGGATTGCCATTTATACACAATTAAGGGTAATCTAATCTAAGATATGGAAAAATGGAGAGGGAACATGAAATATACTTACAATGGGAAACTATTGAGATTTAAAGACAGAATCACAAATTGGGGGCGTGTAAGGATGTATAATTATACAAATATAATGAGAATAGCTGGGAATTGTAGTCAGGTCTACATCTCGGCCAAAAATAGGCTGGGGGGGGGGAAGGTTGGGGTTTAAAAGTACAATGACTATATATGTACCATGTTTCCCTGAAAATATAACCTGTTCTGAAACTAAAACTTTGCCACATTTTTTGCGTGGGCAAAAATATAAGCCCACCCCCAAAAATAAACCCCCTGGTCAACACCCCCCTCCGGCCAGGCAGAGCGTCGCTCACCGACATAGCAGTATCCTGAAGGTGATGGGGGGGGGGAAGGCGCTCACATTGCTTACCACCTTCGAGATACCGCTAGGGGAGTTGCGTTCTGCCTGGCCGGAGGGAGGAGTTGCCCAGCTCTCCCTGCAGCAGCAGGCACTGTCGCTGCGCTCCAAGCATAACGTATTCTCCGGTTCCAAACTCGGCTGCTGAGCTTTTCAGCAGCGGCTGCTCTAGGAGTGCGCTCTATGGTTGTGGGCTGGTTGCTGGAAGACTCTGTAAGAGAGTTTTCTGGACAGAGAGTCTTCCAGCATCCAGCCTACAACCATAGAGCTTGACCCAGGTAATTTGGGGCCCAACTCACTCAGCAGGTCACATGCTTGACCTCGTATTCCTCTCGGAGCAGTGGACTGTGATCTTGGTCTGAGGGGTAATGAGATCATACCCCTGTCGTGGTCAGACCACTGCCTACTGAGGCTTGACTTCCGGAGACCAAACCCCCACTGTAGGGAGGAGGAACCGACCAGGTGGTTCCGCCCCAGGCGACTTATGGACCCCTTGAGGTTCCAGACGGAGCTTGGGGTTATTCCTGACACTCTCGCCCACAGTCCGGTGGAGACTCTGGTTGCTGCCTGGCACTCGGCAGCATCGGAGTCTCTTGACCGGATTGCGCCACTACGGCCGCTCCGAGGTGGCGGATCCCGGAGACCTCCTTGGTTTACCGAGGAGCTCCGGGAGAGGAAGCGCCGGAGGAGATGCCTAGAGCACCTATGGAGGTCCGATAAATCCGAATCGAGCCGAGCACTCTTAACAACTTGCACCAAGGAGTACATCAGGGCACTTAGGACAGCAAAAAGATCGTATATTGCCACCTTGGTTGCGTCTGCTGAGTCTCGCCCAGCCGCCCTGTTTAGGATAACCCGTTCCCTCCTAAATAGGAGGAATACGGGGGAACCCTTGCAGGGTAGGGCTGAAGACTATGTCCAGTTCTTAGCGGACAAAGTCGCTCGGTTTCGGTCGGATTTGAACTCCACTTCTGCAGATCCAGCCGAGGCACAGGAGGACAAATTGGCAGACCATCGCTGGGTTGAGTTTCAGGATGTTGCCCCCGGGGACGTGGACAAGGCCATGAGAGCTGTGAGTGCCTCCACTTGTGTACTGGACCTGTGTCCCTCTTGGCTGGTTGCCAACAGTGGAGAGGTGACACGGGGCTGGATCCAGGCGGTTGTTACCGCCGCCCTTCGGGAGGGGATCTTCCCCTCCGCACTTAAAGCGGCGGTGGTGAGACCCCTCCTGAAGAAACCATCCCTGGATCCAGCCGTTCTTAACAATTATCGTCCAGTCTCCAACCTCCCCTTTGTTGGGAAGGTTGTTGAGAAGGTGGTGGCCTCTCAGCTTCAGCGGTCCTTGGAGGAAGCCAGTTACCTTGACCCATTCCAGTCCGGCTTCAGGCCTGGTTACAGCACAGAAACCGCTTTGGTCGCATTGACCGATGATCTCTGGAGAGCCAGGGATGGAGGCCATGCCTCCATCTTGGTTCTCCTTGACCTCTCGGCGGCTTTCGATACCATCGACCATGGTATCCTTCTGCGACGACTGCGGGAGGTGGGGGTGGGAGGCACTGTTTTGCAGTGTTTCTCCTCCTACCTCTCGGACAGGTCGCAGTCGGTGTTGGTTGGGGGGCAGAGATCGACCCCTAGGCCCCTAACATATGGGGTGCCGCAGGGGTCGGTCTTGTCCCCCCTACTATTTAACATCTACATGAAACCGCTGGGCGAGATCATTCGGAGGCACGGGATAAGATACCACCAATACGCGGACGATACCCAGTTGTATCTGTCCGCCCCGTGCCAACTCAATGAAGCGGTGGACGTGATGAACCGGGGTCTTAAAGCCGTTAGGGACTGGATGAGAGCTAACAAGCTTGTACTCAACCCGGAAAAGACCGAGTGGCTGTTGTGCTTCCCTCCCAATAATTTGGCTAGTGTTCCATCACTCAGGCTGGGGGGCCAAATATTATACCCCTCAGACAGGGTTCGCAACTTGGGCGTCCTCCTGGACCCACAGCTGGCCTTTGATCACCATCTGTCGGCTGTGACCAGGGGGGCATTTGCCCAGGTTCGCCTGGTGCGCCAGTTGCGACCCTATCTGAACCGGGAGGCTCTCACAACAGTCACTCGTGCCCTTGTGACCTCTAGGCTGGAATACTGCAATGTGCTCTACATGGGGCTGCCCTTGAAGAGCATCCGGCTAGTACAGAATGCGGCCGCGCGAGTGATTGTGGGTGCACCTCGGTTCGCCCACATAACACCTATCCTCCGCGAGCTGCGCTGGCTACCTGTTGATCTCCGGGTGCGCTTCAAGGTGCTACTTACCACCCATAAAGCCCTCCATGGTAGTGGATCTGGGTACTTGAGAGACCGCCTCCTGCCAATTACCTCCCTGCGACCTATTAGATCACACAGATTAGGCCTCCTCCGAGTTCCATCCACCAGTCAGTGTCGACTGGCAACTACGCGGAGGAGAGCCTTTTCAGTAGTAGCTCCGACCCTTTGGAACGATCTCCCCGTGGAGATTCGTACCCTCACCACCCTCCAGACCTTCCGCACAGCCCTCAAGATCTGGCTATCCCGTCAGGCCTGGGGTTAAAGATTATAATCCGTCCCCTCCCGAATGATGAATGTTGCTTCTATTTTTAATTACGTACTGTTTTTATATGTCATTGTGTGTACTCCCTTCCCTATACGTTGTCAGCCGCCCTGAGTCCCCTCAGGGAAAAGGGCGGCCTATAAATAAATTTATCTACATCTACATGTACATCTACACTCCTAGAGCGGCCGCTGCTGGAAGACTCGGCAGCCGAGTTTGGAACCTGAGAAAACATTATGTTCGGAGCGCGGCGGCAGCTGCTGCAGGGAGAGCTGGGCCTGGACATGTTGAGGCTAGGAGGCATGCCTGCTGGGGGCGGAACAGGCACTCACGCAACCCCCTTCTCCAGCCAGGCAGAGCTCCATGTACTGACCTAGCAGGTATCCCTAATGTGCCAAGCCACGGGAGCTGGGGAGCGGGCAGAGCGCCACGTGGCTTGTCGCCTTAGGGATATCCCCTACGTCAGTGAATGGCACTCTGCCTGGCTGGAGAGGGGGTGTCAGGTGCATCTTTGTTTAATAATCAAGAAAGAAACCACTCAACTCCATGATTCAGAATTAAGTGTACTTTTACTAATTACAAACGATGAGAAGCAAAGCAAAGCTGAGTCTGAGTAAAAAGGTGCGAAAGCAATAGATATCATATATGATTCAATCCCCTCCTCTTGACACCCCAGTTCATAGTCCAATAATTCATCCAACCGTCAGGTGGGAGGTGTCTTCAAAAATCATCATCAGGTTGGAATGCTGGACAGTTGGCCTCGGCGGGAAACTCCCTTCATCCACATGCGCAGAGAGATGGTCAGAATAACTCCTAATAACAATCCTCCAGTACATAATGATTCCCCTCCCAAATACCATGCCCCCGTTCCCTGTTTCAATGGCAGCCGAAAAGCAGTAGCGAAGCAGAGGCTGACAGGGGGTTTGCCGGGCGGTTGCTCGTGAGCTTGGTCACCTCATGACTGCTTCGCCCGAGGCTGTGCCCGGCTCTTCGGGAGCCAGTTTGCAAGAGAGCAGCTGCCCGGCAACCCCAAAACAATAAGCCCTCCCCTATAATAAGCTCAAAGCCATATTTTGTAAATAAAAAGAAAATAAGACCCTGTTGTATTTTCGGGGGAACACGGTATACTTTTTTGTTCTCTTTTTTTTTTTAAAAAGGAGGAAGATATATGTCAAAATTAAATATGTATATCGAAAAGGAATTATAAGTACAACATAAACATAAAATGGAGCTCACTCAGAAGCTGAAATATACCAAGTAAATGAGATGAAGAGTGTGAAGTAGAGGAGAGAGGTAAGGGAAGAAGAGAGGGATAGGAGAGAGGGCATGGTGGGAGAAGAGGAGAGAAAGGAGGAGTGGAAAAGGAAGAGAGGAGAAGGAGAGAGGAAGGGGTAGTAGAGAAGGATGACAGAGGGAAGAAAGGAGGTAGAGAGGGGGAGGAGAGAGGGAGAAGAAAGTGATGGATAAAGTACAAATATGGTGTATGGAGAGCAGAAGAGCCAATAATTGCTTTTGGGAGTTGATGGTAAGGTGAATTGATGTAAACATTTAATAGTACAATATAATGTTGGCTATGTAATAGTATACATGAGCTTATATGTTATGAAAATGGAAAAATAAAAAAACACTTTTTTAAAAAAGAGTCAACTCATTCCCTACTTTTCAGAATGAATGACCTCTCTTCCCCATTTGAACTCTTCATAACACCATAAGCAGAGCAATTTTTCAATAAAATAGGATCAAAAAATGATTAAAGAGTACTGTAAATAAAAAGACATTTGTTTACTCTTCTCTATTTTCAATCTTCTCTTTTTTGGAGAACTTTGTTGAGAAGGTGGCTGGTTTGCAGTTCCAGAAAGCCCTAGATGAAAAGGGCTTAACAGTGCTCTTTTCAATCAAGTTTTAGACAGGTGTCATACCTTTTGAGGTAGTTCAGACAAGAACTATGGAACATGAATACTAAGATTGCAGCAGCAGAAGCCCACATGGCTGAAAGTATCTCTTGCCTCCTTTACTTCCACTCTGCTGAAAACTAGGAAAGCCTTTCTAAGGGCCTTTCTCCATCTTCCACTGTTCAGACTGCAATCATTATCAAACAGCTGCCTGCCATATGGCTCTTTCTCCTGTCTCCCAAGGTCAATTCCACATACCATTACAGAAGAATAATCCATCTGGGGGGAGGGGCCGATGCCATGACGAGACGACGCACGATCTCAAAGTTCTGAGATCGCACTCGACACTTTTATTGCTGGGGGGTTCCAACGGACCTAAATCATCCCGAAGAGATGGTGAACAGGAAGATTACATCTTGCTGATCTCAGGGATATCACAAAATCTCCGAGAAAAGCAAGGCAAAGTCTTCTGCTGGCAATAAAAATTCCAGTCTATCAAGGCTGACAAAGTCAGGGCAATACGGAGGAGAAGTGTTAAGCTGGTGAGAAACTTTTATTGTTTTAAAAAAAATGGACTGCCTATAAAATTTAAAAACTAACTTAAATCAAAGAATAGAAGAACTTAGCGGCGAATTTGATTTTTGTAATGGTTCTGGACAGTGGTTATCTTACTTTCTAAATGTTATTTACATGGATTGATTCTAAGTAAACCTTTTCAAATGGATGGATTTCCCTAACATTTCTTCTGACTCTCTAAGCTACAAATTGGCTGTTTACATCTTGACACTTTTATTGCTTGGCTATTCTGGCTTAAGATCTGATAAGATTGTACAGCCGTTCCTCTGTAGTTTGTTTTTGCTTGCGAGTGTGTTTCAATCTTGCTGAGCTTCTAAGAAAAAATACAACTGTGTATAAACATGGCGTCTCTTCAAGCAATACCTTTAGCTTTGAAGAGGGTGTTTGATACAGAGGAAAGAATTGAGAGAAAATTGGACTATTTGGTGCATTTGGCAACAAAATGTGATAAAAAAACTGAGGATGTTCATCAAATACAAAATAAGAAGATGGAAATTCAAAAAATTGAAATGGAAGAGTTTGAGCCTGTTGATATTCGTAGCAATTGGTTTATTTCTGAGGGAGGAAAGAATGGAATATTCGAAGAGGAATTAAATGGAGAGAAAACTTATTTGAAAGGACAGGACATAGAAGGAGAAGAAAGCATTAAAGAACTTATGAACTATGAAATACTATTTGCAAAATATTTGATAACACTGCTGAGAATTAAAGATAAGTTGACAAAGGAAACAGAAGGAGGGCGTCAACATTATATGAGAGATACTATAAACAAGGTGCAAAGAGGACTCTGTACAGACTTGTTTAAAAAAATGTTTGGAGAATTGGATCCACAAATGGCAGTAGATGTAAGATTGTTTTGCTATTGGAGAGATACAGGTTGATAGATGGAAGAGTATAACTCAAAATTAGCTAAACTTAGTTAAATCCAGTGATAATAGGTATAGTTAAATAAAAATTGATAATTATAGTAATGTACACAATATTGAGCTGTTATGATAAGTAATAATGGGATATGAGAAGGGAAGGTTAGAAATATTTTTGGACTATATATAAAGATTATTAATAACAATAATAATAAAAAAACAAAGTTAAGTTTTAACTAATAGGGAGAAAATGTTATGCTATAGGATATAGTTAAATAAAGAAAGGATAATGATAATAAATTATATACATGGAAGATTAGAAAATTTTGGTATTAAATATGATGGATGTTTAGCTAAAACAGGATATGAGGATTTTATGTTAATGGAGGATTTTATAAATAAGTAAATGAAATGCCAGCATGTGGTTATGAATTAAATCTTGGTATATTTTAGGATGAAGGACGTTTAAATAAAAGTCAAATAAAAGTGGAGGCATGATGATGGTAATATAATAAATATTTGAGTTAAGATATTTGAATTAATATGAATTATATTTGATGACAGTGGAAGAGATGCACAAAAGCCTTTTGTAACCAGTTGATACACTTTCTACAGTATGTAAAGAAGGAGGATTTGTATGTTTGTTTTGAAAATAAAAAAAAATTACAAAAAAAAAGGAAGAATAATCCATCTCACGTATGCTATGGTACATTCAATGTCCTTCAACAGTTATGAGGGAAAATCTCAGGCTGGCAAGAGAAAATGCTGTCGACACGGCCCAATACTGGACAAATGTCATTCAGTTTTAATCCTATTTATTCAACATACTTTTTACAATGTGTTTCATTTCTATGACCTACTTTATACCTATTTTATTTGCTGAGTGTTGAATGTTACATGTCTTGAATTTGTAGGTACTTCTGCCACAAATAAAGAACACTTAAACCAGTGTGTAATATTGAGATGTCATTGATTACACTTTTAGATTATCCCTAGAGCCAACTGGGAATCATTGATCTCTCAGTGGCTTTTGATCATGGTATCTTTTTAGAACAACTTTGGAGGCTGGGAGCGGATGATACCCAGTGTTGTAGTGTTCCCCTCCTTTCTCCAGGCCCAATTCCAGTTGTCATTGTCAGCATGGGAGAGCTCTAGCCATAGATCCTGACTTTGTGAAGCTTTCTAGACATCATCAACACACTGATGATACAAGTAGCTCTCAACTGAACCCAAAATTTCCACTGCTAAGCAAGGCAGTTGTTAAGTGACTTTTGGCCATTTTGCAACCTTTTCCCCACAGTTAAGCAAATCACTGCAGTTGTTAAGTGAATGGTCTGCCACAACAACCACAGTGACTCACTTATTGACTGTCATAAAATCAAATCTTGTCATGTAGTGAACTCTTGTCTTGTGACTGGAATGACTTATGACCAAAATGTTTGTTTCAATTATGGTCACACATTAAGGACTACGTGTAGTCCTTTGTTAGTCACAATTTGTTAATCACCCAGAGTCACAATTTGCAAGTTGGGCAGCCATATAAATCAATTAAATACATAAATAAATACCCTAGACTAGGAAGCAACTACCAACATTCACATTTTTCTGTATGTTCTTGTTAATATCCCATTGCTAATTTCAAAACCTTTTTTCTTTTAAAAGAGAAAGTGACAATAAAACATTCAGGGAGCAGAGCAGTGGTGGGTTGCAGGCGGTACGCCCTGTTATGGGCGTACCGGTGCCTCTTCAGCACTTCCGCGCACGCACACATAGCTCACGGTGCCTGCGCAATGCTCCGCCGAGCAGCTGGAGCATTGCAGAGGCGTCACAAGAAGTAAGTATGCATATGCATGCTGCACACATTCATGTGGTGCACGCCGGGCCCCATTGCAACTGTACTGGTTGCAACGGGATCCAGAACCCACCAATGGAGCAGAGAATGTGTTACTGGCATTAAATCATTAAGCTGAGTTCATACATTTTTAAAAAACTGCCACTGCCAACATTTTAAAATTTTACTTTGTGTTGTAATTTACTTTGTAAATTGATGAAACTGTTTTTGGGAGAACAAGGATGTCAAAGAATAACTTATTCACTGGAAGCAAGCTTCCCATTTATCCAATCGAATAATAGTATCTTACCTCCTTTCTGACCAGCAATGCATGGAACAATTCCTTTTTTGCTACAGAGACATCAGAGAATAGTTTTAGTAAAGCTGTCTAGATTCCCAATTTTCAATATCAATCCCTTTTTCTTTACATTCGAAAGGGGAACTTATTTCAGCACTTAACACAGATGACATATTGAGAATGTTTCCGGTTTACCTAGTTGAACATGATTAGTTCATACGAATTAAAATAGTCAAGATTCCAGCCAAGCCTATTAGACTAGCAATAATCTAATAGCACTTAGACTTATATTCTGCCCCACTAATTAAAACATAACCAAAAAACATTAGAACTTCACATTTTGATTAGGGTACAGCAGGGTAAAACAGGGTAAAACAGGACAGCCTATTCAGAGGTTAAACAGAATTCACTTGAAGTGGACATAAGATTGCAGATGTAAAAAGCAATTCAACAAAGGTTGAATGATTTGATCTAGTCAATGATCTGATTGATTAATGTTTGCTATTTGAATTAATTATTAGTTCTCCCATTCTTGGCAACTCTAATATACAATTATAATAGATCAGGAATAGAGCAGGACTCTGAGAGAAATTATATACATATTTTAAACTCTGTATTTAAGAAATAGTGTTTATATACAACCTAATTCTGTTGCTAGTGGTTTTTAAACCACAAATTCCGCAAAAGGCACTTGGGATACGAATGCTGCCTGCTATATCTGTGCCAATGCCCAGAATGGATCCTTCACTTTTAATAAGAGCTCCTTCACCTCCTGACGATCCACCAGGGCTTTTTGTGGGATTCAAAGGATGCACTGTTGCTCCAAAGATCGGATTACTGCAATCATAACTGAAAAGACAAAGAATATTGCCAGCAATTGGTTTTGGAATAGTTCCAAATATTTTCCTAATAGTTCTTCCAGGTAGTGATCTAAGAATATGATTCAATTAGCCTTTTTATAAAATTATACTGTATCCCTTGATTAATCTTAATCTGAAACAATGGTATTTACAATTTGCCTCTTAATAAGGATTTTTTTCCTTTTCTCTCAGAATTAAAAAAAAAGACATTTCTTGAATTCTGAAGAGGACATGGTGATTATTATAAGCAATTAAGTCCTAAGCAGCATCATAAAGACTTGGTCAAGCTCAATTCTTCTACTTCTTAAAAAATAAGCTTCCTTAAACTTTAACAATTATCACTTACAAAGTGCTGCCCAAAGGTGTGATGGTAGAGATAAGGGGTACTGTTATCTGGGTGAAAATACCGGTCCTTTGGTCAATTTGAATCACCCACTTCAGTATCATACAGTACAGTCTAATTAGTTGATGACAAACCAATTTGTATAGAACCACTACAGTACAGTAAATGCAGATGAGCTGCCAAACACCTGAACTTTGATCACAAGAGCACTGCAACAGCTGTAACGTCAAATGATTTACTTCATCATAAATCCCTTCTGTCAGTGTTGCTGTAACTTTAAATGATTGCTGAGTGAATAGTCTTAAGTCAAGGATTACCTGTATATAAAAATCAAAACATAGACAATGACAAAAAATATATACATGATTTACTTAAGTAGAGATTGGGGAACATTTGTTTTTACGAATGGAATTGCTCCTTGATGTTTCAACACCTGCACTACCACAGCATCTTCTGCTGCTGGTTGGAAGAGATGCTTTGCAAAGCCCAAAGTGGTGTCATAGCCCTGTGATGAGGAAAAGATATAAAGATGAGAAGGAAATTCAGGTTCCTCATAGAAATATCAGACACCATTCAGTGATGCTGGGTTTAATATGTCAAAAAGCAGCAACACATTAGTAATGTATTTATTAGTTCCCCTGTGGAACGTTAAGAATGTTATTATACAGAAGATCCAAGGATAAATTCTTGATAGAAAATTTCTCCCTGAAATCCTGAACAGCATAAGACGGGGTGCCCAAACTTGGGAACTTTTAAGACTTGTGAACAGCCAGCAAGGGAATTCCGGGAGTTGAAGTCCACAAGTCTTAAAAGTTCCCAAGTTTGGGCACCCCTGGCATAAGAACTGCTCAGAGTAAGCTAGATTAATTAGCAGTATAATTGAATTTATACATCACACTAGGCCAGTTTGGTTTTGACTTTGCAAGTTAGGTTAGTTGTGGTTTTTAAACCACAGCTTCCAATTTAAATTATATGATTCCACCCATTTCAAGAAACCACAAGGTCTTAGGGATGGCAGATAAACATGTGGGAAGAAAACATGGGGCTTTGTGTGTACGTAGACATTGGCTACAAGGTTGCTATACAAAGATGGAAAGAGGACATACCCACAATTGAAGATTAGTCTTTCAAATTAATGGAACTAGCTAGATGGTGAAGTTGACTGCTTTAATTAGAAAAAAAGCAACTTGACTAACTTTCTTGCAACTTGACCACTGTTAGATTTCTTACAAGACAAGGAAAAAATCAGATCTTGACTTTGAGTTTTGAGGACGAGATGAGATTTGATTTGACTAGAAAAATACTGAAAGTTCTTTTTTTTCTTTTTCCAGAATTTTTTTTATTTTTTGTTACATACCATTTTAAGTATTCCTTCACATTAATTCTTCTTCTTTACATTTGTCATTCTTATACATTTATTATTTCATTTAATAGGTTTTAATATGCAGTTTGGGTTGCTTCATTTACCAACCCTTCCTCCTGTTGTAACACCACCTTATTTCCCTTTCTTTTCTCCCTCCCTCCTCTTCTTTCCTTCCTCCTCTTTGTCAGCCTCTGCTTTGCTGCTGCTTCGGCTGCCATGAAACGGGGAGGGAGGGCATGGTATTTGGGAGGGGTTACTAATTGTGCTGGAGGAAGATTCTGGAGCTCAGCTGCCTGTCGGACTACGCATGCGTAGGAGGTTCCCGCCAAGACTAACGGCACCGACATGCCATCTTAGTGATGCCTTTTGAAGTTATCTCACACCTGACACTTGGGAGAATTATGATTGGACTGTAACTGTGATGCCAAGGAGTGGGGAATGGGTCATTCTATATATCAATCGCTTTCGCGCCTAAATAATCAGTCTTCGCTTCGTTATGCCTTTAATCATTTATAATTAGTAAAAGTACACTTGATTTCTACCTATGGAGTCTCGTGGTCTTCTTTCCTAATTACCCAATGGAGAGGTGCTGACACTCTCCTTCCCCTTCCTTCTTCCCTTACCTTTCCCCTACTCTTCCTCTTCCCTTTCCTACCCTCTCTTTCTCTTTCCCTCCCTTCCATCCTCCTCTCCTTACCTTTCTTTCCTCCCATCTTCCTTTCATTCTCTCCTCCTCTCTCCCGTCCTTTTCTATTGAGTCTCTTTCATATCTCAGTTTATGTTTCTTGGGATGGTATTTCTGCAGATCCAAATATAATTTGGTATCATTTCTTATTCCCTTACCTTCGCTAATCTATCCTATGTTTCTCGCCCCCCCCCCCATATATCTCGCTCTTGAATATATACTTGTATATTTAACATTTTCTTTTCCGTTTTCCCCTCCCCCCCCACTTTTCCATTTAATAGTGCATCGTCTGGATTCCGTATCTTCTCTCTACTTTCTTTTCTAGTTTCCTTTCTCTAGCCAAACATAAAATTTTCCCCATGTCTCGAAGTACTCCGATTCCTCTTTATCATTTATTTTCATTGTCAATCTATTCATCTCTGCACAATCTAGTATAAGATGGCCCTTTTTCCCTCAAAAGAAGCTGAAAATCTGGGTGCGTCTTATACACTGAATACAGCATTTTTTGCCTCCCAAAACCCCGCCCCCGTTACCAAAATGGCCGTGCATAGCTTCTAGAAGGCTTTCAGAGAGCTCCTGGGGGCTGGGTAGGGCAGAAATGTGCGAAAAATGGGCCATTTTTTGCTCAATTTTGCCCCACTACCACCCAGGAGTACTCTACAAGCCTCCTCAAGGCTATTCATGTCCTTTTTTTTGGAAAGAAAACAGGCTTGTTTTGAGGCTGTGTCAGTATAAATAACAATGGCAATAGTGGACATCCTTGTCTAGTTCCCTTTGTAATCGCTATCTTTCCCGTCATCTCACCATTTACCATTACCTTTGCCGATTGGTTATTGTATATTGTTTTAATCATATTTATGAATCCCTCACCAAATCCCATCGTCTGAAGTTGCATTATCATAAATTGCCAGTTCACATTATCAAAGGCATTTTGTACATCCAGAAATAACAACGCCATTTGCTTCTCTGGATGGGCTTCATAGTACTCTAGCGTATTCAATACAATTCGCATATTGTCTCTGATCTGTCTCTTAGGGAGAAATCCATTTTGGTCTATGTGTATGAATTCATTTAAAAGTCTCTCCAATCTTTCTGCCATTATTGATGCAAAAATTTTATAATCCACATTTAATAATGAAATAGGTCTATAGCTCTTGTTGTAGATCTGACTCTTCTTTTGATATAAGCGTTATATATGCCTCCGTCCATGTTTCTGGTTCTTTGCCTCCCTTAGTAAGACATTAAAAGTTCCAACATTACATTATTTAATACTTCCTGTAATATTTGGTACAGTTCTGCCGGTAATCCATCTGGTTCTGGTGTTTTCCCCTTCTTTTGCCTTTTGATGCCTTCTGTTACCTCCATCATTGTAATTCTTTCTTCCAATGTTATCTTAAATTTTTCTGGGATTTTAGTTATTCTAGTTTTCTCTAAGAATTGTCTTATTTTCCCTTCTGCAAAATATCTTATTCAAATTTGTCAGTTTATTATAAGTTAGACAAAAATTAAGTGAAGAATATACTATGACTATTGTATTTTTTGTATGTTGAATATTAGTTTTATAACGCATTTTAAGTATTGGTATTGTTCATTAGAGAGAGGCTATAGTATTATTACCATATTTCTTTACTGGAAAAAGTCAGAGGTCACTTATGTTATATATCATACTTTTCGGAGTATAAGACACACTCATTCCTCCCCCCCTCCCCCCAAAAAAGAGGGTGGGAATGTTCGTGTGTCATACACTGAATATAGCTATTTTTGATCTCCGGAAACCCCGCCCCGCGTGTCCTGTTTTCACCAAAAACAGGCTTGTTTTTGACAAAAATGAGGCGCATAGAGGGTTTGGGAGGCCTGCAGAGTATTCCTAGGGGATGAGGAGGGCAGAAACGCAATGCATGGGATGTTTTTGCCCTCCCCAGCCCCCAAGAGCACTCTGCAGGCATCCTAAACCATCTGCGTGACCCGCTTTTGCAAAAAACGGGCCTCCCAACCCACCCCCCAGCATTTCATATTTGCTCTCTCCAACCCCCAGGACCACTCTGCAGGCCTCCCAAACCCTATACGTGCCCCATTTTTGCGAAAAACTGGACACACAGAGTTTTGGAGGCCTGCAGAGTACTCCTGGGGGCCAGGGAAGGCAATAACATTTTTTTCTTGTTTACCTCTTTTAAATCTTGGTCCTTCTTATACTCTGGTGCATCTTATAGTCCGAAAAATATGGTATTTGTCTTTGTATTTTTTGTTATTTTTTAACTTGTCCTATTATTCCCTTCCCTTATATTAGTTTATATTTTAATGCTTTTTTAAAAATCACAATTAAGCAACCATTATGCAGTACAATGTGGTAACCCAGTTGGTATCAGAGAACTTTGTATGTTTTAGCAGACAGCAATCAATGTTAAGACTGCTGTGAAACAAGCCTTAGAATAAGGTAAATTTTATTTTGGTTATCACAGAGCCAAACACATTTTTAGCACATTTTTAAGATGCAGCTGTTTCCCACACAATATGCAACATGGCTCTTTGCTTATTTATTTGATTTGCCTAACTGCAAAACCATTCAAGGTAACACTCACAAATATAAACAGTATCTTACAAGAAACCAATAATCGATTTTTTTAAAAAAAAATGTGCATTAGTTTGCAGGCTCACATATCACCCTGCTCCAGGCCCTATCAGAAAGGATTTAAACTGCCCAGAGTCACCTTAGAAGGGAGGTAGCCAACATAAAAATGTAACAAATAAATAAAATAAAGATTTTATAAAAGAGAGCAGGGCTCAGCATTATGTGACTTGAGCTATTAGATACAGGCAGATGAAAAAATGATCTCATATTGACTAACATGTACACCAGGGGTGTCAAACTGGCAGCCTGTGGGGTGGATGCGTCACGTGTAAGCCCCACCCACCCCAGCTCCGCGAAGGGAAAAAACCTTGTGATATATGACACCACAAGTTTGACACCTGTGATGTATAGGCATCTGCTAGAAGCAATTCAAATCCAAAGCCAAGGTGCTCCTTATTATATAATGAAATACAAGTTGTACATCCACCTTTTCTTTAGACACACAAAAGCTCTGCATACCCACCCAAGGCCCACCCCAGCTATACCTTGCAGTTAATGGATTCCTTTATGCTGACGGGAACTCCATAGAGCAAGCCCTTTTCTCCTTCACTGTTCATATGCAGAAGCTGGGATTCATTCTCTGCTAAGTAATCGACTATGCAGTTGACATCTGCAGTCACTTTCAAGGCCTAGAAAAAGCAGGGAAAGACAGCCCCTTTTATTCTCCTGTGAAATGATGCCTGCCTTTACAAAGAGGAGAAAAAAAACAGAAATTTGAAGGAAAGTCTATTTGCTCTACTAAACTACCTCATGTCTGAAGACAATTGTTTCCTCTACCTCTTTATTTTCTCTTGTGAGTTGTGAGTTGTGTTACCCTTTTCTTTTTCTCAACAAGGTAACTAATTCTCTTCTATATGGGCATTATTGTTCAATGCCAATGATTCTCATATCTAAAGACTGGAGTTTCCCAATGTAGAAGATAAGTAGGTTCTGAATATTCCTGGGTAAAAATTTTCACCCAGCAGGTATATATCAGTGCCAGAGGGTAAAAAAAAAATTGCTTCACACTTCCCTCTTTTGGTCAAGAGGTTGAAGAAAAACTGACTGAATGACTCTTTGAATCAGGGTCAGCTCTTAATGCTTTACAATCACATTTAACAGCTGGTTTGGGTAACAATATGGAATATTACTACTGTCTTCTTCTAGGATATTTTTTCAATTTGCCTAACTAGCTTATACCCCTAAGTTTTCCTGTTGGTCTCCGATCCAAATACTAAAACCAGGTTTCACTCTGCTGAAGAATAGGTGGTCTGACCCCGCCTCCGTCCGGTGATTAACGCCGACACAGGCTTAGTAATTTGCCACTCTTTATTTACACAATTACAATCCTGTTGGCTGAAAGCCCAACACGACTCACTGGCAAGGCGTTGGCAGCAACCCAGATTGCCACAGACAAGAAATACAAGACAAACAAGAGCTTCTCCAGCTTGTTATGAACGGTTGTGTCCTACAAAAGGTCTCCTCCCAAAGTCTCTTCTTGTATACTCTCTTGGGAGGAGCCAAGCCACAATCACCTGTGCTTGATTATCTCTTATGTAACTGCTGCCTCCGTTTCTCCACCCTTCTTTGCCTGGCGTCAGGGACAAGCTCCCTTTGATCTTCACCACTGCTCCATTGCCTGAGGTCAGGGACAAACTCTCTTTGATCTTCCCCACTGCTCCATGCCTCAGGCGCCTCTGGGTGGCTAACCAGCCTCTCTGGTCCCTGAACCTGCCCAGGATCCTCCACATCTTCCATAGCCAACTCATAGGGTCCCTCGCTATCGGAGTCCATTGGCAGCTCCAACGGCTCCTGCTGGGCCACAACAAGTAGGTATTGCTACTTTGGATCTATTTCTGGTATAGGCCAATTTCTTCTTCCTTACTAGAAGTTTCACTTTTGTGTATTTATTATCACTTTATTTCTCGATTAATAGATTTAAGACTTGAAAAGATTACCTGATGTTGGCTTTTTTGGGAAACAAACTACTCTGTTTCCTTGAAAATAAGACCTCCCCAGATAATAAGCCCAATCGGACTTTTGAGTGCATGTGCTAAAATAAGCTCTCCCCAAAAATATTGCAACATAGCAGCAGCCATGAGCGGAACACGATCGCCGCTTCTTGCACCTCAAAAATAATGACCTCCCCAAAAAGTGCTTATTTCAGAGGTCAAAAGAAAATAAGACCCTGTCTTATTTTCAGGGAAACATGGTATATACACCTATTTTGGAGTATTAGCCTAATGAGTATTAACTCAATGAGTGTTTTTTCCCTCTGAATAATTAGCTGGAGAGTCTGTTTGTGAAGTTTATTGTTACACTGATAAAATGCTTTCTATGCAAGAGAGATAAAATTTTCTGTCACTATTGAGACCCTTATAACAGCAACAGAAAATATGACCCACAAGAAAAATGCAGATTCCTAAAACAATTTTCAAATCTACTTTTTAAAAAATGTTTATGGATCCTCAAGAAACGTTCAACTTGAGTCATAATAATCCTACCCTACACATATTTCTCATTTTTGTTAGCTTAAGGAATGATCCCTCACCTTATCCACATAGGTGTAGAAAACACTATCAGGTGTGAGTGAACCATCCCGAAGTTTCTGACAGAGTTCAAGCAAACTCAATGGTAAAATACGTTCTGGTTGGTGATTTGGATTCTGAAAGAGAAAAAATCCTCATGTGTAATAAAACACTGCTTCTTTTAGATACGTATATAATCTATCAATAAACATTTAGAATGTTTCTAATATAGCTATGTCCAGTCTAAACTAATAAATTCTATAATTGATGCTCTGATCCATATTAAAAATAATGCAAAGCAGATTCAACCTTACAGTGGGACAAAAAAGTATTTAGTCAGCCACCAATTGTGCAAGTTCTCCCACTTAAAAGATGAGAGAGGCGTGTAATTGACATCATAGGTAGACCTCAACTATGAGAGACAAAATGAGAAAACAAATCCAGACACAGTCTGATTTGGAATTTTTTTTTGCAAATTATGGTGGAAAATAAGTATTTGGTCAATATCAAAAGTTCATCTCAATACTTTGTTATATATCCTTTGTTGGCAATGACAGAGGTCAAACATTTTCTGTAAGTCTTCACAAGGCTGGCACACACTGTTGCTGGTATGTTGGCCCATTCCTCCATGCAGATCTCCTCTAGAGCAGTGATGTTTTGGGGCTGTTGCTGGGCAACACAGATTTTCAACCCCCTCCAAAGGTTTTCTACGGGGTTGAGATCTGGGGTTGAGATCTGGAGACTGACTAGGCCACTCCAGGACCTTGAAATGCTTCTTACGAAGCATTTCCTTTGTTGCCCGGGCGGTCTGTTTGGGATCATTGTCATGCTGAAAGACCCAGCCACGTTTCAATGCCCTTGCTGATGGAAGGAGATTTGCACTCAAAATCTCACGATACATGGCCCCATTCATTCTTTCCTGTACACAGATCAGTTGTCCTGGTCCCTTTGCAGAGAACAGCCCCAAAGCATGATGTTGCCACCCCCGTGCTTCACAGTAGGTATGGTGTTCTTGGATGCAACTCAGCATTCTCTCTCCTCCAAACATGACCAGTTGTGTTTCTACCAAACAGTTCTACTTTGGTTTCATCTAACCATATGACATTCTCCCAGTCCCCTTCTGGATCATCCAAATGCTCGCTAGCAAACTTCAAAGGGGCCCAGACATGTACTGGCACTGCAGGAATTGAGTCCCTGTTGGCGTAGTGTGTTACTAATGGTAGCCTTTGTTACGTTGGTTCCAGCTCTCTGCAGGTCATTCACTAGGTCCCCCCGTGTGGTTCTGGGATTTTTGCTCACTGTTCTTGTGATCATTTTGACCCCACGGGGTGAGATCTTGCGTGGAGCCCCAGATCGAGGGAGATTAACAGTGGTCTTGTATGTCTTCCATTTTCTAATTATTGCTCCCACAGTTGATTTCTTCACACCAAGCTGCTTGCCTATTGCAGATTCAGTCTTCCCAGCCTGGTGCAGGTCTACAATTTTGTTTCTGGTGTCCTTCGACAGCTCTTTGGTCTTTACCATAGTGGAGTTTGGAGTGTGACTGTTTGAGGTTATGGAGAGGTGTCTTTTATACAGCCTACAAGTTCAAACAGGTGCCATTAATACAGGTAATGAGTGGAGGACAGAGGAGCCTCTTAAAAAAGAGGTTGCAGGTCTGTGAGAGCCAGAAATCTTGCTTGTTTGTAGGTGACCAAATACTTATTTTCCACCATAATTTGCAAAAAGATTCTTTCAAAATCAGACAATGTGATTGTCTGGATTTGTTTTCTCATTTTGTCTCTCATAGTTGAGGTCTACCTATGATGTCAATTACAGGCCTCTCTCATCTTTTTAAGTGGGAGAACTTGCACAATTGGTGGCTGATTAAATACTTTTTTGCCCCACTGTATATAGTACATGTAAAATCTGTGTTTCAAAAAAAAAATATTAATGTGATTCTTGCTCAGCCACATTGTTGGCAGCGATTAAACACAGGATAATTAGGAAAGTATTAATACATTACCATTAGTTTATGTATAAGTTAGTAAAACTCTTCTTGTTATGATCTTTAACTGGGCAGCACTTTTTGAAACAAGGTACCTCAAATGAGCTAACTTACAGAATGTGTCCAAAATCTGGGACTCATGATTCCAGAGGTATTAAAACTTGGGGAAGCTGTAATTGCTACCGTCTGCTGGTGCAGTCACATGATCTTTATTTTCAATGTTCCATGACAATTTCCCAGCCAGTCTCACAATCCTTTGCTCCCTCTCTCACCCAGCAGCAACCGCTTACTGTCTGTTGGAAAGGGAAGGAAAAGGGGAGAGCAAGAGAAAGGAAAGGACTCCATTTGTTTGACCACATGACTGTGGGGATTAAGGAGGTTTAAGAAGGCTCCATTTGTTTGGGGAATGTTTATAAAGATTCTCAGTCATCCAGGTCAGTCATCCAGGTCATGGTTGGCCCAAAGAGGTTTTTTTTCAAAAGGCAACTGGACTTTGTTTTTCTTTGAAGACATTTCACTTCCCATCCATGAAGCTTCTTCTCATCCAAGAAAATGGATGACTTCTGAAGAAGCTTCTTGGATGAGAAAAGAAACATCTTCAAGAAAAAACAAAGTCCAGTTGCCTTTTGAAAAAAAAAAACATATGTGGGACTTCTTTAAAAAGGCAGCCCCTACAGGTTCACAAGAACAACACCTGCTTTGCAGGCTGGTTCTGTCAGAAAGCCAACCCTATACTAGGCCCAGTGCCTTTCTCAGAAGCTGCTAAGAATGTGTTGAAAGAAATGTCCTTCTGGATTCAGTTCCAAGTGGGGGGAAAAGACACTGGAAATATAGAGGCTGCTTGGAAAGATGATTTAATGATGAACAGGATCACATGGTTTGAGTTTCTGAACCAAAAAGGTGATCACATGCTTCAAGATGTTAGATGAAAAGACAGAGATGCTGAAAGTCCCTTGTTCTATGCCCTCTCTGGGTTTTGAACCTGAGCTTGTATTCTGATTGGTTGTCAAACTCCCATAGTGGCATGCAGGGGCAACTCTGTAGGCTGTGTTTTGAGTCCAAGTTTGGTTGAGCATTGCTTCTTCCCAGGTGCCCTGTGATGAGATAGGTAAAGGGCTAATACTATCATGCCTTAATCCCATCACCCTGGACTTGAAGGGGTGAAGATCTTTGTTATGTAGACTGGCTCGGGCCTTTTAATGGTGGATTGACAATGGTGAGGGCTATTAAGAATGAGTTTCCTGCCTAAAACATGTTTCTCCATTTCTTATCCTGGGAAATGTAATAGTCTGCCTTTTCAATATTTCCCAGGATATTTCATTTTTCTAGGAGAGGGGTGGGTTTTAACTTCCTACAAATGGAAAAGTAAGTTGGGCACTGCTGGGTGAGAAAAAAGCTGGAGGCTTGCAAGCCCCAGATGGCCATAACCAGTTGATCTCTCTTTGGAGGATGACTGGCTGCAGGGAATCAATGGGACAGGATGGGTGCGTAGGTGAATGGTCTCGGATTTCATTTTAATTATAAAAATGAAACTAACCTTTTACTCAAGACAAATCCTTGACTGTGTGATGAAATATACAGGCATGGGCAAATGTCTAATAATGCATCCTGTGTCTAATATTCTAATCAGATAAACTTCAAAATAGAACCGTTTTATTAGACAAGGCCACATACATTATTTGTGATTTTGGTATAATAATTTTAATCTCATTTTAAGCATTGTTACCCACCCACCCAGTCATCAGTTTGGTGCCCATATAAATTGAACAATAAATAAATAAAAATATACTTGTCAAACACATGCATATCAAAACCTTTCAACTTCTCCACCTCACCTGCCTTTAACATAGTGATCTCCAACAACTCAGAATTCAAAACTGAATTCATACAGAGCAGACTCTAAATCTCCAGAATCCAGATACTCGACTTCTCTTTCAGTTATTGGCTGCCCTCCAGAAGTCTTGCTAAACTAATCTATATGGGAGAGCATAAACCAACGAGTGCTGACACAAGCGGTTTGGGGCTAAACCTATTTGCCCCACCGAACCTTCCTGAGAGAACCAGAAATCTGGATTTGATCGAATCCCAATCGAATCTCATTGGCCTATAGAAGTCTGCACCGGTTGCACCAACCAGGATAAACATCTATATCCAGACAGACGTTTTTTCCCCCTCTTAAGTGTGGAATGAATAAAAGGAAACTGCCTCCCTCTAGAAAAACTGCAAGCTTTAGAAGAAAGGTAAATCTCCCCGAGCCAGTCCATCCCCATTTCGAAGCTTTCGGCACTCTTGTTCCTCCCTACGGCTGTGAACGTGGGGATGGTCTGCTCATTGCACAGACCTCCGAGCGCCAGAACTGGGGGGAGGGAGGGGGAGAGAAAAAACCCACGGCTTCTCCTCTGACCTGCTCTTGGAAGCGCTGTGCGGCTCTTCCCATTTGCTCGAAGGCGTCCTCCCGCCGTCTCCTCGCCTTCGCTATCTTGTCCTGGACCTGCCGCCACCTCCGCCATTTCAGCAGCAGGAAAGTGGCTAGCGAGCAGCCTAGTAAAGCAGTAACCAAAGTACTTGCGCTCATCCTCATCGTCGAGCGGGGCAATCCGCGCCGCCGCCGTCGCTTTTATACTCCGACTCCTTCCACTCGGCTCTGGTCAAAAGATACGAACCGGGGTGCTTTTCTACTGGACTCCGCCCCCTGCAAAAGATGCCAAGGCTTCTCCGGAGGTGATTCATTCGGGATTCAACCCGAAGTGGCGTGAGTGCCAGAAATGTTTTCATTTTGTCCCGGTGCCTTCTCCCTCGGAAATTAGCATGTTAATCACGCCTGCTCTTGTGGTGAAAAACATGGTTATACAACACAGGTAGGCCTCGACCTACGACCACAACTGAGCCCAACGTTTCTGTTTCTAAGTGAGACATTTGTTAGGTGAATTTTGTCCCGTTTTAGGACCTTTCTTGCCACCGTTGTTAAGTGAATCACTGCAATGGTTAAGTTAGCAACACAGTTACATGAATCTTGGCTTCCCACATTGACTTGGCTTGTCAGCCGGTCACAAAAGGAAATCACATGAACCCCCCACTCCCAGGACACCGCAACTGGCATAAATATGAGTCAGTTGCCAACTGTCCAAATTTTAATCAAGTGACCATGGGAATGCAGCAATGGTGGGTTCCGGATCCCATTGCAACTGGTACGGTGCAATGGGGCCCGGCGTTGACCACATGAATGCACATAGCGTGCTTGCACATGTGCAGCAGTGTGCCCATGCGTCCTACCCTCCAGCGATGCCTCTGTGAGCCTCCGCAACACTCCAGCTGCTCGGAGAGCATTGTGCAGGCGCCGTACACACCATGCAAGGAAGCACTGAAGAGTTCAAATATAGGTAAGGACGGCGGGCGGGCAGGCACCTATACGCCCGTACTGAGGCGAACCGCCTGCAACCCACCACTGGGATGCGGTAATGGTTGTGCGGAAGTCTTAAATCATTTTTTTCAGTGTTGTTGTAACTTTGAATGGTCACTAAATGAACTTTATAAGTCGAGGATCATTTGTACAGCTGTTTCAAAAAGTTTTGCTAATATCCTAATATTCTAATTCCTAGTTTTGTAAGACCCACTTTTTCAAGCATCCAAAAAATAGAACCTTCAGCTTTCCTCCTAACACAACTGAATTATAATTACCAAATCCAGCTCCCACAACAGGAAAAACCATGATTAATTCAACTGGAGGTAGGCGGGGAAGATTTATGATAGGGATGCTGATGTAATCATATATTTTCTTACATGTTTGTCCTCACTCCCAATAACGCTAGAATATTCTGAAAAGATGAAGGATAAGATAAAAATTCCAGGATTTCCATTTATAACATTCCCAGGTCTTTATTTTTTAAAAACAATGCTATGCTTATTAATGTTGAATGTGAGGCTGAAAATAATCAACCACCAGAAGGCAGCAGAATTAATAGTTTCTGTCTTTGATGGTATCTTAATAACTTTATTATGGGTTATCTAATAACTATAGGAATGTGGCTCCAATTTTATGGTCCAACACTCTAAAGCAGTGTTTTTCAACCACTGTGCCGCGGCACACTAGTGTGCCGTGACATAGTGTAAGGTGTGCCGTGGGAAAAACACTTTATATATAGTCAATATAGGCACAGAGTTAAAAAATTTTAACATTTTCTAATGGTGGTGTGCCTCGTGATTTTTTTCATGAAAAAAGTGTGCCTTTGCACAAAAAGGTTGAAAAACACTGCTCTAAAGTACATTGCACCTTTAACATCAGATAGGTAAATCAAGCAGCCATTTCTGAAGTTCTTTCAGTTCAATTAATAAATCTTTCCTGAAGTAGCCTGCATTTATCAGTTTCCTAAATTGACAAATATGGCAAGCGAGCTAGAAAGAAATTACATTGGTACTTAACTCTAGAATTAAAGCTGCATAGCATACCCATAAATCGAACAGACTTTCATAAAAGTTCTATTTGTCGTTAGAAAAACACTGGTTTTTGACAACTTGTAAATGGTCTCTGAAAACATTAGTGTGGAGACTCTGTTCCATCAAATGTTTAGACAGGAAAACAATTGGAAAAACTACATATAAAAACAACAGGGCAGGACAGGGCAGGTCTCCCAATTCAAAAGCCTAAAGGTATATTTGGGAACACTGAGGAATGTGAATATAGCACCAGTCTTCTACTCTTTAAGCCAAACTCAGCATTCCCAGGCTCATGTGGCTGACTTCCACAGCTGTCATGCAATCCCCCCCCCCCAAAAAAAACCCCAAATTTAGGAAGTGGCAGATGAGTCCTATGCCTGACCCCCACATGATCTGTAGCATGTTTTTACTTTTTTAGCTGCAGCCCTGCACAGCCCTGGTAATTAGCAATATAGCAGGGCACCTTCCAGAAGCTTTATGAGGATTTATTCACCAAGGAGCAAAATTCCTTCATAAACCATGATCACCACTGTAGGTTAAACTGGCATTAACCTATACTTATTTACCAGTTGATCTTCTGGAACCCAATGGGAAGTTGGGATTGATTTTGATAAGTCAATATATGTAAAATAATACAATGAAGTGCTTTAACAGAGGCTATGTTTTTACCATAATGTGTTTTTTAAAAAGTATCTTTGTCAACGTTCCAAATATCACCCAGAATTAGTAAGTAAAATCTTTATTACGGTCAAAGACCAGCAATACACATTAGTTTTTACACTATATTAAAAAATACTAACATTAAAATATAATTAAAAAGTATTGACATTAAAAGTGGATAATAACATTGTGGTCCAAAAATTGTTAAAGGTATGTCCAGATAATTGGTACAAGATGGTACTATACTTCTGTAGCCAATTTTTTTCTCACGGACATTGCAGCAGCACAGAACTTTGCCACTGCATACGTGGTAACCGGGTTAGTGTCCTGGAGGAGAAAGCCTAGATAAAAATGGTCTGCCCTCCCTGGCAATCTCTCTAATAAGGGGAGAATATGTGCAGACCTACAAGCTTTGTATAGCTCGCAGTGTAATAGAACATGTGAATTATCTTCCACTTCTCCTTTACCACATATACAAACGCGTTCTGCTATAGGTGTTCTCTTATACCTGCCTTGGAGGAGTGCTGAAGGAAGAATGTTAAATCTGGCTCTGAAGAAAGCTATTCTTTGTTTTGGGGAGATCAGGTCATTTAGATATCTTGCTGATTCCCACACACCCTGTTTAATTCTGTCCCTACTGTGGAGAGGCAACCTATTTAGTTCTTCTTGGAACTCCATGTCCCTCATTCTATTAATTACTACTTGGCACCCAGAATTAAATCAGAGTTCAAGGCATAGCTTTCATAAAAGTTTCAATTTAATAAGAGAGACATGTTGGTACAAACTGTGGAAAACCCGAATCTGAAAGCTTCCTGGATTTCCCACCCAGTTGAAAGTTCATGATCTTCTCCCCACACCCACAAGTCCATCACATGGTCCAATCTTCCTCTGCCACGCTGGCATTTCCACCCATCTAGTTCCGGTCAGGTGCAGAGGTGCGGAGACAAAAGATGACCTCGGGCTTCTAGAAAGGAATGTTTTAGTTTGACAACATTCTACAATTCTACTCCTTACTATTCCCCCTCCCAATTCCCCACTAATGAATCAGCGTAGTAAAGAAAGAGAGAGTGTGGCAGGCCAAAGATCCTAAAAGGACTGCAGACCTGACAATCTTAATGATAGAGGTTTCAAATTCATTTTTCAATATATCCAGATACAGCGGGAAAATCATCTGAAACTTTGAAGAGTACTGCTTCTCAGTGCTGACCTTAAATAGTCAACTGTGATCTTATTTATACATTTTGCTAAGCTATTGCTTTCTTTTAATCACTCTTTATGATGCATAAACAAGAGCAAAAGAAAGCTTTTTATATTTCCTTGGAAAATACAAAATACCTGATGCTAGATATTCTTATTCAGAAGCCTCCACATCCCAAGTTAACCTTAAGGATTAGATTCCACATTAAACCAGGATTTTCGTGAAGAGTCCAAAATGACCATTGCTGTTGCCGGACAGATTTGAATACCGCCAACACCGTCGGAGCCTGAAAACCGCTCTGTACGGCGCTCTTAGACCTGGTGGTTGGGGAAATTCGGTCAGGAAGCCTCTCACCTCCCCCTTGCTCGCCGGCAGCCGCCGGACAGGCAACTCACACTTCCGCTCCGCTTGCGACCAGCGGGAGTCAGCTGTCCCAGCAACTCTCTCAGCCTTAATTAACAGCGTTGGTCTTCAGAATAACTTGCAATATCTTTCCAAACGGTATCATCAACAATTTTAAATTTACTGAGGTGGGGAGTCCAGCTATCTGTTCTAGGACTGAGGAACTCCCCAGAATTAGTCCTAACGGGTGGACTGAGTTTTTAAACTGAACCTGAGGAGGCAAAGGGAGGCGTGGTTAAGAAAAATACACTCAGTTCTAGGGCAGATGGACTGTGTTAACCCATGCTTGGACTCTCCAAGCAGTGCACAGGAGAATGTGTGTTTCACTGTACCAGAAACTAAGACATCCTGATTATGAATGTCAGCATATGCATTTTATTTTCCTTAGCTTCTCAGATGTGAAACATCATTTCTGCTTCATAGAAGATATCTACTATAATGGTAACCACACGATCACTGTATATCAATGAATCAGATGTATGTTGAGAAGGCTCCAGAAACATAGTATCCTTCTTTAAATTTATCCACTTGGCCTCTATGCTTGTTGATAGTAAGGGAAATTGATTAGATTACCATAGTTTTCAGTCTATAAGATGTACTCCCCCCCCAAAAAAAGTGGGTGGAAATGTCTGTGCATCTTATAGACCAAATGTTGCCGAAGCTCCGCCTACCTGCCAGCCTCCACCCACCGTCCGTTTTCAGTCTCCTTGTTTTTGGCCTCTGTGTGCCCCATTTCTAGCCTCAGTGTGCCCAATTTTCCGTGATCCCCACCGCCTGGAATGGGCCGAAAACGCAGAGGCGCACTGAGGCAGCAGTGATCCCTGCAGCCTGGAACAGCTGATCAGCGGCATTCTGGGAAGCCGATCCAACTGCCAATCAGCTGCTTGTGCTAAATCAGGCTACGATAACGTGCTGAAGCTGACCAGGCTCTTTGCTGCAAGGATACTAGCCAGATGAATACTGATGGATGCTGGGAGGCAGAGGCAGATTTCCCCCCCTTTTTTCGTCACCAAAAACTAGGTGTGTCTTTTGGCCCACAGCGTCTTATAGTGCAAAAAATACAGTACTTTATTTGGATTGCAAAATTCTACCAAATAGTAGAGCAGCAAAAAAATAACAACAAAAATAATCCATCAATTTTTCAGCCAGACATACAACCATAAATTAAGCCCTTATCAAATTCAGATTAGTCCTGAAAAACAATAATTAGTTTAATCAATGGATATTTAGAAAACCATAGTATCAGCAAATCATTGACTTGCAACCAAAACTGAGCCCAAAATTTCCAGTGCTAAGCAAGGCAGTTAAATGAGTTTTGCCCCCATTTTACAATCTTTCTGGCCAGTTATTAAGTGAATCACTGCAGTCGTCACTAACATAGTTGTTAAGTGACTTTTCCATTGACCTTGCTTGTCAGAAGTCGTAAAGGGTGATCACATGACCCCAGGACACTGCAACCATGATAAATACATGCCAGTTGCCAAATTTTGCTCATTTCACCATAGGGATTCTGCAGCAGTCATAAGTGTGAAAAACAGTTATAAGTTATTTTTTCCAGTGCTGTTGGAACCTTGAACAATCAGTAAATGAATGATTGTCAATTGAGGATTACATATTAATACACTTTGTACTCGATTATAGAGACAATAGGTGCACCACTGGAATAACTAGAAAGGCCAGGTTGGGAACCTTCTAGAGAATATGTTGACATCATCTTGATGCAGATAATGCCCCCCCCCCCCCCAGTAGCACTCTACAAGCCTCCTAAAGGCTATTCATGCCCTTTTTTGGGGAGGGGAAACGGGCCTGTTTTCACAAAAAAACGGGCTGTTTTTGCGAGGTCTGCAGAGTGCAAAAACATTTTTTTTAAAATTTACCTCTTCAAAATCTTGGTGCTCCGGTGCGTCTTATACTCCAAAAAATATGGTATGTGCTTCATGACTAGAACTTTTAATAAGAGATTGGACAATCATTTGTTCAAAATGGTATAAGGTCACCTGCTTAATTTGGACCAGAAGACCTCCAAAGTCGCTTCCATCTCTGTTATTCTGTAATTCTGATACACATGGCAGAAATGTCTCTACTATAACCATTCCCATCCTGGCAACCTCCAAAGGCACTGGGGTTCACAACTCCCAAATTCAAAGACAGGATACGATGGTATAAAGCAGTGGGTCTCAACCTTCCTAATGCCGCGACTCTTTAATACAGTTCCACATGCTGTGGTGACCCCCAACCATAAAATTATTTTATGTTTTCCGTATTTTTTCAAAAAATATGTGCTTTCCGATGGTCTTAGGCGATCCCTTTGAATGGTTCGTTCGACCCCCAAAGGGGTCCCGACCCACAGGTTGAGAACCACGGGTATAAAGTTTTCTGAAACCTGAAGCTCTCATACATCTAAATTCTGCTCAGCTGGATATTCTCTAATGTATACATTAGAGAATATCCAGTATAACCCAACACTGTAATGCAAGCACAGAATTACTGCGTTTCCCCGAAATAAGCACTTGGCCTTATTTTCAGGGAGATCTTATTTTTCAGATGCAGGAGGTGGCGAGCGTGGTCACCTCATAGCTGCTGCTGTGTTGTAATATTTTCAGGGAGGTTTTTTTTTGGGGGGGGGAGGGCTTATTTTAGCGCATGTGCTCAAAAGCCCAATTGGGCTTATTATCCGGAGAGGTCTTATTTTGGGGAAAACAGGATATTTATATAATTAGATGTATGTAAATGCAACTTATTAGTAGTATGTAAATGGAATTTCTACCTGGTAAGACTGTCCAAGCAGAGAAGTACTTCCTTGTAAAGAACAGGCATTGAATGACATGTAAAGGGCCCAGCATGTAAAGTACAAAACAAAATGTCTGTGGCTTTGGTAAATTCCATTACGACTTTTGAAGAGATGTTTAATAATATATGGGAAATCCCTTTCTTCCTTTTACACTGTTCTTTCTTCAATCTAATTCATTCTGTGTAATTTGCAAAAATACATGGGTCCAAAGTTAGCTGTGAGGTGAGGCAGGATAAGTTCTCCAACTCTACAATTTGAATAGAAAGAAAATGTGTTCTGGAACAATGTCCGAAAATGGCTCAAGTCCTCTACTCTCACATTGATGCTGTACTGGATGTTTAATAACTCCACAGCTCTCTCAACCACATACTCATTTTGGAGCTCAGACAGAGAGCATGTGGAGTATACTACCTCTCCTCCTGGCTTGGCAGCAAGGACTCCAGCTCTGGAAAAAAACAGGAAAGAAATTATTGTGGGGGGATACCTCTCAACTGTAATGAGCCCCTTATACAAAAGAGTAAAGCATACACCATATGCCAGTGCAAGAATGCACAGGGAATCCTTATCCTACCCTATTTTGAGTCCTAGATATACACAGAATCAATTCTCCTTTCTCTGCCTTGTTAATATTTCATTAATTTACTGAGTTCCTAGAAATAATGCTTACAGGCACCAAGAGACCCAGACATCTCCCATGGAATCCTACCTGTCATACTTGCCTTTTTATTTTGTTACTAAGTACACCAGCATTTAGCATTTTTGTGAATGGGAAACCCCTGAATACCTTATGCCAGCCCAGTCATTTTCTCAAAACTAAAATCTGGCCTCCAGCCAAAGAGAATGAAATCCTTGCCAGCAGTATTGTTTTTCCCCAGCCATCACATAATGAAAAAGCATAATTGATTATTATGGAATTTTTAACAATTTAGTTCAAGAGTGGAAGATTCCTGGGTGTAAGGACATTAATGTAGTTGAAAAATGCAGATTCATAATGGGTAATATTTTAATTGTTTGGCCATTCTATCATTTCAAGCTCTTTGTCACCCATTAGATAATAAATCACCAGGATTGTCAACTGCCTTTGATTCTTTGAAGCTTGGGGTTGTCTTCAATGACCTTGCATAACATTATACATCTCAAATATTTAACTTATAGTTTAATTATTAGTTCTTCTAATTAGTAGTCTGATTTTACTTTATCTAGCATTGATTCCTCTTGCTAATGAAGGTATTCTCAACAATCCTCTCCAGCACCACAATTCAAAAGCATAGAATTTCTTTGTTCTGCATTTAAGACAGTCTAGCTTTCACAGTTATCTTATGATTGGGAAGACCGTGTACCATGGTTGGCAGTAAAGTGTCTTTATAAATATATATCTAGATTTGCCATAATATTTCTCCTTGGTAGCAAACATCTTTTTTTTTCCTGTTGGTTATAAAAAACATCTCTCTGCAGTTTTGACTCTAAGAAAATAATGTGTGTTACTACTTCTCCCCTATTGGCAGTGGGTTGACACAATTTTAGAATGTTGGTTTAAAAAAAATATCGACCAAGCATCAGACTGGCTTTTGTATTCCTATCTTTCATCTTCAACGCATTATTTAGTCTTCTTCACTTCTAGCCATTAATGTAATATAATGAGCGTATCGGGGGTTATTTATATTTATTCCAATAATTTTAATTTCAACTTCTGTTCTATTCTGGGGGCAATTCATTGGTTTATGAAAGTGAATCTTTTGAACGGTTTGATATATCTTGAAATTGGAACACCACAAATTGATCCCTGTTAGTAGACTTTACTTCTGGAAATTACAAGACCATCTTTGGAATTGCATGGCCAAGGCAAGAGGAATAAAACATTTTTGAGCTGTCTAGAACATTCTTTTCTTTAATCATTCATAGACAACACAGTATAATCACTCACATGAGCAGTTGTAGCTGCAGCATTGGCAACATCTGACGTTCCCCTTTTCTTGAATACGTGAAGATATTGTTATCGTTTTCCAAGACTGACTTTCGATCATTTGTGCATGGCACGTCAACAAGTACCTAAATGGAACCAAGCAAATATTCCCTTGGGTAAATTTCTCCACAATTTCCTTACATTAAAGACAGCTTTATGCTATACTTTTAATTCTGTTTCCATGTACGGTGGAAATTCAAGCAAAGTTTTGAAGTTTGTTATTTTTCTTCCTTTGTTTTAGAAATTGAAAAGGCAGGTTGTAAAGTTGGAATGGTTGGAAACTAATCAAAGAGAGAAGCAACCTTGAATTAAGGAGAAACTTCCTATGAGTGAGGATGATTAACCAGTGGAACAGTTTGCCTTCAGAAATTGCGGGCAATCCATCATCAAATATTTTTAAGAAGAGACTAGACAGCCACTTGTGTGAAATGGTATAGGATGTCCTGCTTGAGCAGAGGGCTGGACTAGAAGACCTCCAAGGTCCCTTGCAGCTCTATTCTATTCTATTCTATTCCACTCTCCTCTACTCTGTTGTTTTGGAAAAAGTATGGTAGGAATACTGACCATCTCTTGCAATTCTAGTTACAGCAATAACTATTCTTAGATCAATGTATGTAAGCAAATGCTTAAAAGTAATTATAGTGCTATGGCTGCTGTGCTAAATCAAGACTTGTAAACCAAGATTCATATTTCTAGACTGCTATAAAGTTTTCTGAATAAAATTGAAACAACAACTCCTAGTTCATGGATTGGTACAGTCCATGGCCCCTTGGGAACCAGCCATGCAAGCGGCGGGTAGGTTTGTGAAGTTTCATTCACACAGGCGGCGGGGCAAACATACAAAACCATCCCCTCTCTCCCGCCGAGGCCAGTCCACAGAGCCAGAAAGGTTGGGGACCACTGCTTTAAATGACAAAACTAAGCAAGCAAGTTCTATTCGGACAGAGCACTGCTTGAGCTAACTTAATGTTATGCCCTGTAGGGCTTTAAAGATAATGTCCAGCATCTGAATTCAGTCCAGAAGCTGACTGATAACCAATACCGTAAATTTAAAATAGGTACAGTGTTTCCAAAAAATAAGACAGGGTCTTATTTTCTTTTGACTCCGAAATAAGTGCTTGGCCTTATTTTCGGGGAGGTCTTATTATTTTTGAGGTGCAGGAGGCGGCAAGCGTGGTCACCTCATGGCTGCTGCTGTTTTGCAATATTTTCAGGGAGGTCTCATTTTAGCACATGCACACAAAAGCCCAATTGGGCTTATTATCTAGGGAGGTCTTATTTTCAGGGAAACAGAGTATTACTTTGAACCTGAGGGATTGCTTCTACTGCTGCATTTGAGGATATTACAACAGGGAACTAAATCAAGACATTACAGACGTTACAGTTAGTACTCAACTTACACCAGATCATTTGGTGACCTTTCAAAGTTACAACGGCATTGAAAAAGGTGACCTAAGGCTGTTTTTCACACTTATGGCAGTTACTGCATCCCCATGGTGATCAAAATCCGGATGCCTGGCAACTGACTCACATTTATGACAGTTGCAATGTCCCAGGGTCATGTGATCTGCTTTTGCAACCTTCTGACAAGCAGAGTCAGTGAAGAAGCCAGATTCAATTAACATTCATGTTATTAATTTAACAAGTGCAGTGATTTCCTTAACAAATATGGCAGGAAAAGTTGTAAAATGGGGTAAAACTCACTTAACAAATTTCTCACTTAGGAACATAAATTTTGGGGCTCAATTGTAAGCAATAGCAATAGCAATAGCACTTAGACTTACCGCTTCACAGTGCTTTACAGCCCCCTCTAAGCAGTTTAAATACTCAGCATATTGCCCCCAACAATTTGGGTCCTCATTTGACCCATCTCATATGTGGGTATGGAAGGCTGAGTCAATCTTGAGCCTGATGAGATTTGAACTGCCAAATTGCAGGCAGCCGGCAGTCCACAAAAGTAGCTGCCGGCAGTCTACTTTTAGCAGCCGGCAGTCTACCAGCACTCTAACCACTGCGCCACCATGGCTCCTGCAGAGTATAAATAATCAAATATAGATGATGAAGGATTTTATTACAGCATTCTGAAGTGGATATTGTTAATTTTAAGATTAAAAACTCCAAAAATCTTCTGTATCAGTCTGGGTTATAAACTCCCTGTACTGCCACTACAGGGAGAATTCTAGAGATGATCTAGTAAAGGGGAAAGGACTAGAAAGAAATTTTTTTTGGGGGGGGGGGATCTAAGAAATAAAAAAAATGAAGAAATGAAATGAAAAAAAATCTAAATGATTCTATTTGGCAAATGGAATCCCATTAAAAAATAAAGGTGATTCAATTTCCAATATCAAGAGTTAGAATAATACCTTATCAAAAGTACCCGTATCAGTATGACACCAGTTCCTTCCATCCCACGAAGTAACCTGCATTATGTTTTGGATCTCTTTGGGAAGATAGCTGCGAAGGACATTACGTAGCCGGACCGTGCGAGACATAGAGACATCATTGGCTGTCAGCTCATCTATTTCAAGAAGAAAGCAGCTTAAACCAAGGACAGCATATCTCAGACTCTGTCAAAACAGATATAAATTTACATAGAAATGAAGGCTATCTTGCTATATGATGTGGGTGATCTCTCTCAAGTATCTATAGATCATTCTCCTTCACCTTTTCCCCACTTATTCACAAGTACATATATCGTACATATCAAACCAATGTCACATATTCAGATGAAGTAATAGAGGAGGAAAGTGAAGAATTATCCCTTGACTTGTCATCAGATATACCCTCAAAATAATCTATTTGAACTTTATGTCCCTTTGGGACACAATTGCCATAATTGCCAGATGATTGCCAACTTCTGGCTGAGAATGCAAATGTGAAAGCCCTAGTGGAATCTGGATTGCCTCTGGATCTTGAGTAAATTCACACAACAGATTATCCATCTGTGATTTAATTTAATATGATATGTGACAGTAGCCCTAATACAGTGTACAGTGTTAGAGTGCAGTACTGCAGGATAGTTCTGCTAACTACCGTTTGCCTGCAATTTTGCAGTTCAAATCTCACCAGGCTCAAGATTGACTCAGCCTTCCATCCTTCCGAGGTGGGTAAAATGAGGACCCAGATTGTTGGGGGAAACATGCTGACTCTGTAAAACCACTTAGAGAGGATTGTAAAGCACTTTCAATCAATATGCACAGAACATGTAATATTCCCAACTCTATATTCTGAATGAGAAGTATATTTTCACAAAAAATATAACCCTTACGGGTTGGGGAATTCTGAGAGCTGAAATTATCTTAAAGTTGCCACATTTGAAAGGTGCTGAGTTATTCTACCTAAAACTTCAAAAGAACAGTTTCACCAACTCATCTACAAATGAAACATCTAAACTTGGAAAAGCCACATTAGTAAATTATGTTACTTACGACAATGCCCAGTCTGTAAAAGTGCCAGTGTCTTCCCACCTGGGGCTGCACAAAGGTCAAGGACTATGTTTCCAGGCTCTACATTGAGAGCCAAAACAGGTAAAATTGAGGCAGCATCCAGGAGATAGTAACCAAGAATTCCTATAAAGTCTGGTCTACAAGTCAAAGAAATATATTATGTGGAAATATACCACCATTGCAAATGCATACTTACTAACCCCCAATAGTCAAATATTCTTGTTGTAACTCGATTTATGTTTATACACATGACTGCTTTTGAAGATTTGCAAAGTATATGATATGTTTTATTTACAAAAGTCCCAAGTAAATGTTAGAGAGCTGCTGTTGCTGAGATAAATGGACCAGAATAACAGGAAGGTTTCAAAGTAGAAGCAACCTGCTTTTTTAAGAATTTAATGTATATATGCAATTGTATATTGAAAAACAGTTTTATGACACCTTTTTGTGTTTTGTATTTAAGTTTTTTCTGCTTGATTTTATACAAAAACAAGAATACAACACCCTCCAAATATTAATAGATGACCTTCCATCTTATCTGATTACCCTCTATACTGGTTGGGGCAGAGGAGAAATGTTTTAAGCACAGGTGTCTTGCCCTAGTTTTAGAGACTGAATATGCATCTGAATATGTATCTCAACTATTGCTAATATAATATTTTGGAAGATTTAGTTTATCAGAAGTTTTGATTTTATAGATTATAAGTATAATATGTTGTATTTTGAACATTTTATCAACTGTCTTGGTCAGGCTTTGGAAAATGACACATACATGATAAAATAAATATATGATCTATAATGGTGCATTTTTTTATGGTGCAGCCAGGACAAATACATTTAAATACATTTGTTCTTTTGTCTTCTAAAAAATCACTTTATTTATTTTATTAAATTAAGAAAACCTCTCTGAAGCAAAATAGTAAGTTTAAGAAGAACAGAAAATGGCTATTTCAGGAAAAAAATTATAAGCATTCTAAAAATTCATACCTAGCTTGACGAAAACGACTGATGTCTCCTTTAGGGAATGTGTAACATTTGATGTTAGGACTGACAGAAGCAAAATGCTGTACTTGAGTCTTTGAAAGTTCTATCTGAATTTGGAGAGATGAAGTTGGCATGCTGTCATCTTCTTCAATGGAGGAATCTAATTCCTTGATGACTTTCTGAGATTCTTGGATGAAATCTACTGCACTCAGGTCTTTCAGACTCTGAATGACTTGTTCTACATCAGAAAAATTGTTGACTAGAGCCCCATATTTTTGCATTGATAGGAGACTGATGCGAATTGAGGGCCAGAGGCTGCCAAACTGGTCTCCATAATTCATGTCAAAGACCTGGAGAGCCACTCTGGTACTAGTTGGCCGAGGATCAGTCGCTGCCTGTACAACAATTCAAAAAAAAAAAAAAATCATCTAATGGAAACATTTTATAGTTGTCACTGATAATGAAGCATAATTTTCAAACTGGGATTGCCTACTGAGTGAGTTCTCCCTCATGTGCATACAGAAGACATAATATTTCAATGTAGTTGATAAATGTGAATGAAAACTCTAATCAGGAAGCTAAGCCCACACCATTATTTTCTACTTACTTTGAACTAAGAAAAACCCAGATGATCAACTCCACGCATTCCCTCCTTATATGCAAGAACCTCTAGAAGAGGTTTTCTTCAGCAAGAAAGCCTGAACAGGTAATTCTCAACTTACAAAAATTTGTTTAGTGACTGTTCAAAGTTACAACGGCACTGAAGAAAGTGACTCATGACCATTTTCCCCACTTATGATCACTGCAGCATCCCCATGGTTATTTGATCAAAATTCAGAGGCTTGGCAACTGACTCATATTTATGATGGTTGCAGTGTCCCAGGATTATGTCACCATCTTTTGCAACCTTCTGACAAGCAAAATCAATGGTGAAACCAGATTCACTTAACAATTGTGGTACTATCTGAAAACCAACCTACAGTGGTTTACTTAACAACTATGGCAACAAAGGGCATAAAATGAGGCAAAATTCACTTAACAAATATTTCGTTTAGCAACATAAATTTTGGGCTCAATTGTAATTGTAAATCAAGGACTATCTGTATTCAAGAGTCAAGTTCAATCAGCTGAGTTAAAACTGTGTTAAATGAATATTATTTCATTGAAACAATTGTTGAAATTATTTATCACATTACATTCCACATATCTAAATCAAAACAGGGGAAAATCATCTTATCCCAAGATACAGGTCTTTTTTTAAACAAAGAACATCAATAAAAGAAGCCAAATTTAGATTGCTGATAAAAGACTATAATCTGACTTTAAACACTACACATCTCAGTATATTTAAATAAAATGATATAGGCTAGTTGTATAACACTTGATAACCTGATAATAAAATTCCTTAGGACTTTCAAAAAATCATGCATAAGACTGGGCTTTTGGAGGTACATTTGTTTAGACAGAATAATCAGTGTAATCCAATGCAAAACTACTCAGTCATCCTACGGTAATTTCAATGTAAGACCATCCCTTTCATTTGGAAAAGCAGTTGTTTTCCTTTAAATCACTAGGAGGACATGGTCCAGTATCTTAAGAAAAGGAAAACTTGAGGCTAGCCTATAGTATAGTATATTTTTATTTTTACCTTGGCCACTTTTAAGATGTGTGGACTTCAACTCCTACCATTCCCTAGCTAGCCATGCAGGAAATGCTGTGGATTAAAATTCACAGTTCTTTAAGCGGCTAGGTTTAAGAAACACTTCCTAATATGACCAAGGAAGGGTTAATTCTAATAAAGAGAGGAAAGAAAGGAAGGGAAGAGTCTAAGACAGTGTTTCCCAACCTTGGCAACTTGAAGATGTCCGGACTTCCAACTCCTAGAATTCCCCAGCATTCGCTGGCTGGAGAATTCTCGAAGTTGAAGTCCAGACATCTTCAAGTTGCCACGGTTAGGAAACACTGGTCTAAGAGAAGAAATCAGGTCGAAGTGGCTCCGTGGGGTTACGAAGGGTTTGCGCTCTAGCTAAAGGGGTTGGCATATTGATGATGCGGGGAGGCAGCAAACACGCGTGTGCGCGGGTGCCGCCCCGCTATCGTTCCTTATCACCCACCCATTTCTTCTTGTAATGGCGATGGCGGCAGGGTCCCAAGGCAAAAAACGAAGGCGAGGCTTTCCGCAGATACTGCAGGAGTAACCGCTTCCCGTTCGCCCGCTGCGCAACCGCCATGCTCGGCGACGGTATCAGGGGCCGGCGGAAGGACGCTCTAGCAACAACTCCTCCTCCTCCAAGAGTCACACCGTTTTAAGCCACCCTGGCTGATGTCGACGGGCAGAATAGTTCCGTCGCACGTAGAAATAACAACCGGAAACCGAGCAGCTTGACATTTGGAATGACAAACTCCCGAGTGTTTTTTCTTTTCTTTTTAATGTTGTTATCAACAGCATCTCGGTGGAGAAGGCCAGAAAATTACACATCCGCTCCCCACGTAGCTTCGTTTGGGGCAAGGAGTAACGTGTTCTTCGGATCGGTGGAATAGTCAGCTTAAAATGCCTCGGAGAGATTTTAAAAAGACAAAATGCGCTTTTCCAGAACCCTTTCCGATTGTCATGCTCTTAGCAATTGTGTATTAAAAAGTTATTAGGTGGACAAATTAGTTTCAACACAGAAATGGAATATTGGCCATAAGACCATCTGTATTTACGATAACTGAAAATTATAATGTTGACCAAGATTTCAGTGGGTCAGTTTAAGGTATTTTCTGCCCCTTTTATCCATTTCTACTATTGATCACTTAGGGCTTTTTTTTGCAAACTGTTGCAATTTCTGCAAATTGACAAAGGTGTTTTCTCACAATACTGTACATGGCAGAGACCAATCAAACAGAAAGCATCCCTTTTAACGTTTTCCTGCAAGTGGCAGGTGCACTTCCCTTTCCCCCCTCAGATTTTGAAGAGGAATTGACCACCCACTTCGCTCTAGACACTGACATGAAGGAGACTGTATGCAGGTATCTTTTTTTCCTTATTAGGATTTCTTGCCATTTGGGCCCAACCTGTGGAGGTTGTATGTTGCTTTATTTCACAACATGCTTCCCCCCCACACACTTGTGAGCATCAGTAACAGAGGAATTCCTAATAGGGTGCTCTATTTAGCTAATACTTCCCTGCCTCTTTAGTCTTTGGGACAGACTTTCAACGAACAAAATGATTGTAAAAGCTTTCCCTTCTCCAAGGCATCTTCACCTCATTATGTTAGCTGCTTTTCTAGCAGCAGTTTCTAGCTAGTAGACTAGCGCTCTCTCTCACTATCCACACATACAGATGCAGTTAAAATTCTCAGTGATTTAAAATCTGAATATGCCATATTTTTTTCTGAGTGCTGTTTTAAATGAGGACACATAGTTATCACAACTGTTTTATTTTTTACAGTAAATGCTTAATGTGGAAATGTACAGAAACTGTTAATACTGCAAACTGTCCACAGAATACAGAATGTGATGCAGTAACAACAACAAAAAAAAGGATCAATCTGTCACAGAAGCAGATCACGTCTGTGAAGTTTTCATCGGATTTGAAGAAGTTGACATGATTGAATAAACATTTATTTCAGTTTGGAGAAGAGTTTGTGAGCTACCTGTAAACCAAGAAATTAACAAATAAAAACAAGAATTTAAGCAAAAAATATATTGTTCTACTTCCTGCACAATATATTCTTACAGTTTACTTACAGAAGTTTACTTTATTTACAAACAGCTGATCCATAACTTTTCTAAACCATAAGGGACAACAAAGTTTGAGAATTATAACTTTATTTGATTCACATACTCATTATTTTATACAACCTTGCATAAAAGTCATGCTAAAATCAACTTACACAATGATCTCTCGCTTCCAGGAAATCAAAGAGCTCCTCTGTACACTCTTCCAGTGTTTGAGATCTGGAGGATACTCGAGAATTACACTGCTCTAAACGTTCCAGAGCTTTTGCACATTCTTCTATTTTTGCACATTCTTCCCTGACAATTGTTAAAGGATCCTGGAAGAAAAAGCATCATATACGTAATTAATGCTCTACTAAAGACACTACCAAATGAGTGTGTCAAACTTACTCTTTCTTATAGACTGTCACATTCAGAACATTTTGATTTTTTTAAAGGTATAATTCCCCCAAACATGACAAAATAAATAGAGAGTGGCTCTTTAGAAACATGTTCTTCTCATATATTTGTTGGTCTCTGAGATGTCCCACTTGTTTATGGAGAGAAATCAGCAGCTGTGGTGGAGGCTCAATGGTAAAGCAGAACAGAGTTTCATGACATAGTCTCCCTACTGCATCTGACAGCTCTGTTTGGTCTGCTTTTAAGGACAGATTTAGTGAACTTCTGTTCTATGTACCACAGAAGGATATGTTATCACAGCCACCTATTCTAACCCTGACAGGCTGAAAAATAGATAAATAAAATGAATTCTGACAAATTGCTAAACCCACAAATCTGGCCATCTGTCAAAAATATTGCCAATTGCAGCTATGTTATGACAGGTGGATATCCTGCTAATGGCATTGTTGATGTGGCTTTCCTGCAGAGTAAATAAGGACGCTATTCTTCAATTACAAATCAGAACAAAGGCAACTGATATCACTAATAAGGAACAACAAAATATGTATTGGTGGGTGTTCTGCTACCTCTCCAACTGAAGAAGAACAGTTTCACTGAGCCAGGAAGAATTTTAAGCCTTAGAAGCAAAGTCCATATTAAGTTTGTCCATTTTTGCTATAGGAATCCTAACATTCAGACGAAATCACATATTAAAACAAGGTTGGGATGTTCTAAATACAATAGTTCAGAATATTTTATTAAACAAAAACCAGCTACAAATACATTCACTACATAAACACTAAATAGACATCGGATTTATCAGAAGTGATCTGCCTAATTTCTATCATATAATCTTTTTGTTCCTGAATTATTGGTTTTATAGTAAAAACAACATATCCAATTGAGCAAACAAGTACATCAGATAGAAACAGTTTGTTTCTATCACTAATTATTAGGCACTTGTGATCAAGAAAAATAATTGATTTATTGACATTTAATCTACTTGTGAACCCAAATAATCCTTCTCACCATTATGTATATTTCTATCATTTTTTAAATTTTCATCCAGACAAAATACTATAAGTAGCAAGATTCTTCTAAAAATATTGTTGATTGAAATGTTATGAATTATTTCTCTTGCTCAATTATCCATAAAGTTACATACCACAAGTTCCTCCTCCTCCTCCTCTTCCTCCTGTACAGGTAAAAAATCGTAATAGATTCATTAATGTTCACATATCTACATAATATGAAGTAACTGAATTATAAAAAAATCAAAGAGCAATTTCAATTACAGGTAATGCTTGACTTACAGCCATTTATTTAGTGCTTGTTTAAAGATAATAGCATTGAAAAAAGTGACTTACGACCATTTTTTACACTTAACAACCATTGCAGCATCCCTATGGTAGTGTTCAAAATTTAATTTATTGATGATGGTTACAGTGTCCCAGGATCCTATGATCACCGTTTGCAACCTTCTGACAAGCAAATTCAATGGGGGAAGCCAAGTTCATTTAGTCATGTTACTAACTTAACAACTGCAGTTATTAACTTATTAACAGTTATTAAGAGCCGAGGTGGCGCAGTGGTTAAATGCAGCACTGCAGGCTACTTCAGCTGACTGCAGTTCTGCAGTTCGGCTGTTCAAATCTCACCGGATCAGGGTTGACTCAGCCTTCCATCCTTCCAAGGTGGGTAAAATGAGGACCCGGATTGTTGTTGGGGGCAATATGCTGAAAGCCCTATGAAGCGGTATATAAGTCTAACTGCTATTGCTAACTTAACAACTGTAGCATGGAAGGTCATAAAATGGGGTAAAACTCACTTAACTGTCTTGCTTAACAACATGAATTTTTGGGTGACTTGTGGTCATAAGTTGAGGATTACCTGTTCTTACTTTTTTTATGTAGACCCTTTCATATGGCACTCTTTCAATGTTTATTATTTTATTTTTTAGACTAATAAGCACAGAAATGTATATAGCATAAAAGACAAGGAAAAACACAAAAATAATTTTAAAAAGAAAAGAGGAAGAAGACCTGGAAATTATGTTACAAATAGAACTCCAAAAATTTTCTGCATTGATGAAAAGACTTATCAAAAATAAACAGTGTCAAAAACAGATATCAACAATTCACTGCTAAAAAAAAGAGTTCCGGAATTTTCCTTCCAATGTTTTACAATTCTTTCTGCCAGTTCCTAGGACTGAAAAATCCACATGGAATTATATTTAAAGCAAGGATTTTTTTAAAAAATATTTAAGTCAATCAGTCCTGGACTGAAATAGTATTACTGTACTAGCTATGGAAGAGTGCCTTTCAGCTCACCATAAATAAATATTAATAACATTAGAACTCTTTGCAAAAAAAGGGATGATCATAAAAGAGTATCATATGCAATGAGGGTTTTTTTAATTTATATTTTATAAGATAGGTAAGAAAAATAGGCAATGAATTTACAAAACTGATAAAAGCTTAATTCATGACTAACAAAGAACAGAAGGGGATATTATAATCAAAAACAGAAGCCCCAGAGACATTCAAACGATATGCACAGACGTATTATTTAAAGTATTTCTATAATGGCCAATATTTTACACCTTAAAAAGAATAAGGAAGCGCAGCCCACCATATATAACTAGGGATTATTTTTCAACCAGCACAAGCATTGTGATAGGAGTTGTAGTCTTCCAGATCTGCAAGGCAACCAACCAGATGCCGAAATTTGCAGCAATGAAAAATTTATGCCGCTAACCACGGTCAGTTTTTCGAAATTCACCCAAAGGATGTTAGAGAGGATATAAATTGGCCAGTGGTTATTATTTTCCCGTGGGTCTGGCACTCGGGTTATATTATAAATAGTACACGTGCCTTCATACACATCTAAACGAAGGTCCGCTGTGTTCAAGTGTAACTCGCCACGGGTAAATGGATACACGGCTCTAATGTTAGCTACTGAATGGCCTTATGAGGAAATGAAAAGCCCAGATCAAGGGAACCAGCAGGCCCAAAACTGGAGAGAAAAGAATGCGGGGCTGGGCAGCGAAGAACATGAAATTTTAATGTGGGAATAACCCCCTTGTCTCACTGCAGCGCGGCTCACCTCTGGGTCGTCGCGGCGGCCCTCAATGGCCTTTTCGTCCTCCCTACCCATTTCAGCAAGTCTTCCTCAACCCCGGTTTAGCTACCGCAGAAGGACGCGCGAGGGTCATCCGCATATCAGCGGAAATCCCGCCTATCTCTAGCACCCTTCCGGTGGGAGGTTTCTCATGCCCGCCGACCTTCTTAAGATGGCTCGTTTTCTCCCAACCATCGCGTCCCGTCGCAGCGGGCGAGCCATGTCAGTATTATTTCCACCACATGGCACTGTGGGGCGCTCGACCTAGTTAGCATGGCAGCATCACACGTCCGCCTAACAATGAGTGACCTCCCAAGATGGCGTCATTCCGACGGTGTGTGGTTTCTGTGTTTGTTTTTTAAACACAGAGTAGACCCGCTGCCCAAAGAATATGGAGATCAAATCTGGGGAAGAAATCGGCAGGGAGAATCCCCTCCGCCTATTTGAGCTAAGTGGGGCGGTAGTCAGCTCCATCATGGGACGAGTTGAAAAAGAAGTTTGGGGTAAGATGGAGGAGGGGCTCAGCCGTATTTCTCTCCTCGTTGTGACCCAACGAGCCAAACAGATCTCTGCTATGAAATGGAGAATCTCTTGCCCTGTTGAAGGGGATCGGTTGAGATGCTTTGAGATGCCCTTAAAAAGTTTCTTCAGCATGCATAATAATAGGCAATGTACAGAGATGCTCCAACCACAATTGGGCAGGAAAATCCTGTAGAAATTCACGTTTTAGAGATTTTTGTAAGTCTGCAGTCCTTCAAATATAGTGCCTATAAAGGAATAAATCCTGCTGGATAAGATGGGGAAGGATTCCAGAATAAATTAGCAGGCATACAGTGACAGTATAAATGCCAGTTGTCGTTACTGACACATTGTCCAGTATGGACAATGGAAATCCATACCCACTGAATTAGGTAGAATTTGGTTAGACTGGAAATCTAAAGCCATATTTAGACAGGAGTTATAGTATTGTGAGATATTTTAAGATTCTGAGTTCCTACCATGACAAAATGCATTGGAAATATGTTTCCCTTAAATCCTTTTCTTTGTTAAAAACAATATAAGAAGGAATGGAAACAATTAGAGGCTTATTTAAAAGAAATATGCTGGTGTATAAATGATACAGAGTAATAGAGAATAATGAAAGTAAAGATAAAATTATAATTTACTAGTATAATAGTTATATTCTAAGATTTACATTCACGTGGTAGAAGAAAAGGTCCTGAAACTTTCTAAAATGAATATGGTTTGGTGGTTGTCTATAGTGTGTGTGTGAACTGGAGTAGGAGCAGAGTACCTGTTTTCGGGAGTTTCAGTCCTGGGCTATAAGCGTTTTCTAAATATGCTTGTACCAAGTCATTTAAACCACTTTCTTTATCACTAAAATACATTTTTATATTGGGTTTCTCCCTGCCAAAGAACTTCCAGGTCCTATACTCCAGGGTATCTTGCCTCTGCTGAACATATATTATCTGGAAAGAATTGAAGAGACTGCTGTGAAAAAAGGTCAGTTACAATGGTTTCATATGGGGAGGAAGATAACAAGAAAAGCCAAATGGTAACTAATAAGTGTTCATCCTGGGAAATATGGTTTCCACTTTCATACATGGCAGAACTATTTTATTGATTAGCAGACATTTGTACTTATTATTTCTCAATTTCCCCAACATATCCAAAGTTGGATAAATATGTTTCTGGTTCTTAATAAGATGGAAATGTATATCAGCCAGATCCCAACTAGACCAGGGTGAAATGCTCACTTTTTGTAAAAGTTACAGTATGTCCAAAATCATTTCATCTGAATCTTTGAGCACAAACAATACTTTAAGAATCAGAATGGTATAATGAACAGTTGCTTTCCTATAATCAGAACCATATTCAAATATTTGGCTGCAATGCCTCCATTGGCTAGTCATTGAAGTCTTATATTTATCCTAAGTGTTTAATCTGAGCTCATTTAATATGTTACAAATATATTTTATTACTATTTAGATATGATTGCTGGAAACTGTTCTAGCTTCCTTTCACCAATCATTGCAGAGGATATTAGGTTTTTCTATGGGAATGAGGAATCTGGAATGTATAGACATTTCAAAACTCAGTTCTAAATACCTCTGGCTAGACAGTGTGTGTATGTCTTCAGCATATTATTGACTTCTGCAATTGTATGGACAAGTTCATGCAGTTTTCATGACAAGATTATCAGAAATTGGTTGACGTTGCTTTCTTCCTAGGGCTGAGGGAAAGCCTGCCAACTTTGTGCCTAAAGCAGGGCTTGAACTCTCAGCCTCATGATTTCTAGGCTAGTGCTGCTTTAAGTGAGTTATTAAGCTAAAACATATGAAAGGCATCAGTTTGCCTATCCTTTTCTTAACTGTTTTCTGTGGGATAATAAAAATAGGAGTTCAATATATCTGAACGGCAGCCAGTTAGAGAAGCATGATACTACAATATTAAATATTAAGCAATATAATAAAATAAGCAACATATGCAAATTTACAGCTTAAATGTTGAAGCAATATTTTAACACATTTTTTGTGATTTCCTGCTTTGAGACAGATGCTTTTAACATCTATGGATTTTTAAAAGATATTTGTATGTGTGCGCGCATGTGCATACATAAATGTTACCTTACAATTTTATGCATGTGTGGTCTGTTAAGAAGTAAAACCCTTTGAGATCAATGGGATTTATTCCCAGATGTGTGCATGTGTATGCGCGTGCATGTAATCTTTGTTTGTTTCAAAACACTTATCAATAGCTGCACAATTGTTTTTGTAAAACTAATGACAGTTTTAATAGTTACTTTAAACATGCTATATATTTCTGTAGGACTCTCAACTGAACCAATATGGTGCAAGCTATGGTTTGACATAATGAAAACAAGACCTTCTAGATTAGAGGTGGGTTAAAGATATAAACCGTAAAATTGATATAGCAAATAGGATTATGCTCTTACCTTCCTAGTTAACTTCATAGAATCTCTTGAACAGGGATCTTCCATAGCTGCTTTTGTTAAATTTTGAACTTCAGTCCTTCTATGTTTTTCAGATATTTGCTATGCTATAACTTCCTCTTCTGTTTATTGTCACAGAAATAGTAATTTGCAGAGATTTGTTTATTGTCCAATGGCTGTCTCACTAACCAGACAATAGCAGAAAAAGGAGTATTTTGTTTTGCAATTGCAAAACAATAAACATTCAATCAAATGTGATGCCTAACCAGCAAACAGGCTGAGTGAAGAACAAGTTACCAAAACTCTCATGCTAAAGAATATGCAAATTAACTGCATCAAGGTTTCTATGGTGAAATCAGGCTATCTTCAGAAGTAACATTTTTACTATTGACCTTTAGGTTTCAAGGCTCCCCATAACTGTCATGGACAGCTTTTTTATTTAGAGTTAACCTAATGCCATTTTTAAATTCTCTTAACAATAATACTATATATACTGCTATCATCCAGAGCCTTAGATTCACTCCCCAAACCTCAGATAGCAGCATATAAATTAATCAAGTTTCTTCCTCAAAGATACAAACTCTGCAGTGGAATGCAGCTGATCTTTGAAAGTCAGGCCCTAAGAAAAAATAGTAAAAAAAACCCCAATACCTTGTCCTAAAATGATCATCATAATTGAAACAAGGAATCAATTATGTTGGTGACAAATAAAATCTTTTTGGATCTGAAATTTTAACGCTGGTTAGGGGCAAAAAAGGAATGAGCCAAATCAATATGTCTGAACTAAATTCTAAGCTAAGAGTATATACTATCTTTGAGAGTGGGTTTACCTACCATCTTTTCCAATCCTATTCCCATTTGGATTTAACAACCTTTTTCTTACACATCCTGATAGACTCTGCCTCTGTCTGATATTCTGAGCCACATTCCCAAATATGATAGATGCCTTCCCAATTCTGCATCTGTCTAGAGATGACCTTGAAACTTCCATCTAGCCTTTTCACATAGGGTCTGTTTTTCCAGTTAACTGCTCTGGCCCCAACATTCCACAGGGTTTCCTTCAGTTGTTTATTGTTTTCAAGGGGTGATAACATATCTACTCTGTTTATTTATTCATACCTATATACATATCATCTACAAGGCAGGATGTCAAACTGGCGGCCTGTGGGCCAGATGCATCACAGGCAACACCCACCTCAGCTCCGCAAAGGGGGAAACTCATGAAATGTCATGTGACAGCAACATGACACCACAAGTTTGACAGCCATGCTATAAGGACCCCATCTATTTGTTCTCCAGCGATGATGATATGACATCTATTTTATTCATTCATTCATTCATTTATACCAGGGTTGTCAAACTGATAGCCCGCTGGCTGGATTCGTCACACATAGGCAACGTCCACCTCAGCTCCGCGAATGGGAAAAACATTACAAAACGTGACACCGCAAGTTTGACACTCGTGATTTATACAATATATAAGACTGTCCACCTCCTAAGGGTGATTCAGAATGGTGCGCAAAGATTAAAAACAATCACTACCATTTAACAACCCCCAAGACAAAAATCACAACCCAACAGGGAAGAGCCCACCTAACTATATGGCTCAAACATTAAACTTAGCTGTATGTAATAAGGGAAAAAGGCACTTCTGGGATCAAACCAGTCCCTTCTCTGAGGTTCTTCAGTTCTGAGGTATCCCGTGCCTATGGGCAAGCAGCAACTGAAAAAGTAGGTCCCTTTGCTGCCACCACCTCTTTTCTATAAAACCATTTCTTTCTTCCACGCCAACTCTCTAGGGAACCAGGAGACGGTTGTAAGGCAAACACAGGGCTCATCCTGGGTCTGGCTAAATACTGAATGGGAAAGCCAACAAAAAATATTACTCAGCTAAGCTGAGGTGAGCGATAGAAGGCAATTGATCAATTCCAGGATTTAAGCAAAATTCGATTTTATGAGAGCCGGTTTGTTGTAGGGGTTCAGGTGCCTAAAAACCAGGAGACCGTATGTTCTAGCCTGCTTCAGGCATGAAAGCCAACTGGTGATTCTGGGCCAGTCACTGTCTTTCGGCTCAACCCACCTCACAGTTGTTGTTGAGAAAATAGGCAGGAGTAATAGGCATGTTCACTACCAGGAGTTATACAGGTAGTCCTCAACGTACGGCCACAATTAAGCCCAAGGTTTATGTTGCTAAGTGAGAAAATTGTGCCCCATTTTACGACTTTTCTTGCCACATTTGTTAAGTGAATCACTGCCGTTGTTAAATTAGTAAAACACAATTGTTAAGTGAATCCGGATTCCCCATTGACTTTTGCTTGTCAGGAGGTCACAAAAGGGGATCATAGGCCCTCGGGACACTGCAACCGTCATATGTATGAACCAGTGGCCAAGCATCCGAATGTAAATCACATGACCATGGGGATGCTGCCCCCGTCGTAAGTCTGAAAAATGGTCAGAAGTCCATTTTTTTCAGTAACTTTGAACGGTCACTAAAGGAACTGTAGTAAGTCGAGGACTACTTGTATGTGTACATGTATATAAGTAAGCAAATAAGCAAACAGGAAGGAAGAGAATACAAATATTATAACAATAGATTTCAATCGTGCCTGATCCTCAGCCAACTCCCTCACAAAAGGCACCAACTTCTTCCCACGCAAAACTTGGCAGTTCCTGCTCCTTTTCCTCTATTGGCTGTCATGGGTCAGGTGACTTGGTTTATAGACCGTTGGTCTGCCCTGCAAGTGCCTTATGAAAAACGAACAGGCCAAAACCACTCCAATTTTCTTGTGTATTCTATAAAGTTACAACAGACTGCTAGGCAAAATAACATGAACCAATTTAAATAAAAACTGTACTTTCTGAACGGGTATCATTCAGTTACCCACCCCCGCAATGATGTTTTATCAACATCTGCAAGATTATCTACAGCCAACTGCACCTTGAGAACTTAATCTGCAGCAGTTAAAATCAATTTTAAAAAATAAAAATGAGCCAAACAATATTCAATAAAATCAGCATGGAATTCTGGGTTCTTCATAGTCTTTTAAATTCTCCAAATAAGAAACTGGGCACACCCCTCATGCAAGGACATTTCAAAAGGAGGGCTCACCAACCTCTCTAGCCAGCTTATCAGAATTAGTGGTCTATTGAGCACAGGGCTTACTGCCGATTTAGTCAATTTATGTAATCCTAAGTAATCCTTTAAATTTTAAAAATTAATCAATTGTTCAGGTATGAACCCAGAAATACACCTCTGAAAGAAATTTGAAGTACTTTTTCTAGAGTATACCTAGATATCATCAGCTTGCATTTATTTCCATATGATTGCAGAATATCAAGTGTTGGAGGAAGAAGTTCCTTGAAACTTTCTTCTCAAATGTGCTGCGTGGGATCTTGGATGTGTCATCGCATCAATGCTTGAGTGATCCTTGTTTTTTGCCCCTGCTGTATACTTCACGGCACATATCTGAACTTATTATTTACAACATGCTTGAGGGTATCTCAGAGCTGATGGCTGAATACAATCGGTGTGTTCTTGAAAACTTGGCTGTCTCACTTAGAAGTCTGACCTTCCGTCACCTCCTTTCCTCCAATCTGTCTACTAGACATCAGTTGAGTTTATTCCTTCATCGCCTAATTCATCATGGGGCAGTGAACTACCTATCTATGTACTCATGGCCTGATCCTGACCCAGCACTTCTAGCTCTCATTCTGAAAATGAGTGCTGGGATTTGGAATCCTGGTAGGACATTAATGAATGAAGAATTTTGCCATCTCTGTAGAGAGAAATTGAATGTACAGAGCCAAAAGCTGGATCAGGAATGTAGGCCTCCTTTGGGTTCAGACCAACTGTTTCCTACAGCAGCATCTGGCCAATTTAGCGATAATGAGCTGAGGAATATGAAAATCTTGCCGAGTGTGCCTCAAGAATTTTCTTTGGGATTTGAAGTTGCTGGAGAGCTATTCACAACCAGCAACAAAAGCTTTAGTGAACCACCCGACTGCCAATTGGGTAACAGTTCCTACAAAACTCATAGGCCGCACAATGCTGGCTCAAAAGATTTTAATGCTGAAGTATCATCTGTTAGCTTTTCCCCAGCAAATCCATCTCAAGGCAACCTTGCTTTGGGAAAATCTCCGAAGAGGCACAAAGCTGTAATAACAAAGAAGCACAGCATCCATCAGAAAACTAGCACTATCACCACTGAGATGGAAGACCTGTATGACTTTGTCTTCACAATTGCAAAGGAAGAGGAGGAGATGGCATTCTATCACAAAATAAGGAATGTTGACAAAGAAGAACATTGTGATAATGAACCCTCTCTCCCAACAGAGGCTTCCAGTGTGACTGATACAGTTTCCTTAGGAGGAACTCGAACTATTGGCTTCACTTCTCTAAAGGCAATTAGCCATTTTCGAAGCGTATCTACCTTGGAAATATTCTCTGTCCCACTGACCAAAAATACATGCCAGATGCTTGGTAATCTGTTGAGCTCTTGGGTAGCTTTAGAAAAACTCATTCTTACTTTGAATGGTAAGTGATAAGCCACATCTTTGCCTGCAGATGTTAATCCCTTGTGTAGAATCTTCACATACAGAAGTGGATAAATGGCAGCCCCTTGGACTAATTACAGGTCTGTTGCTATCCATTCCATTCAATCGGAAGGATGTAATTTTTAATATTTGACATCTGGATGGCCACAGCTTCTTTACATGTGTTTTGCAATATTCAAATATGTTATGAACAAAAATTGGTTTTTAGAAAAGGAAGTGCTGCATGAGGAAAATGGGAATACTACTACTGAAAACCAAAAGCTTTCTTAAGTGGGTTTTTTTCATAGTAGCGAATTAGATGCCTCTGAGATACTTGATGGCAGGTTGGTGAAGATAAGAGTAGTTCTCAACTTATGACCACGGTTGAGCCAAAAATTGCTGTTGCTAAGCCAGATAGATTGCCCCATTTTATGACTTTTCTTGCCCAAGCTGTTAAGTGAATCACTGCATTTGTTAAGTTAATAACCCAGTTGTTAAGTGAATCTGGTTTCCCCACTGATTTTGCTTTTCAGAAGATCACAAAAGGTGCTCACATGATTCTGGGACACTGCAACCATCATAAATATGAACCATTTGCCAAGCATCAGAATTTTGATCATGGAATGGTGCAATGGTCATAAGTATGAAAAACAGACCACTTTTTTCAATTCCATTATAACCTCAAATGGTCATTAAATGAATGGTTGTAAGTTGAGAGCTACCTGTATAGCCTGTTCTGCCAATGTTCTCCAACAACTGATATTTGGAATCCTACTACCACCAACCAAGAACCAATGTTCTGTTAGCACAGAAAGTTTCAATAGGTGTCTTTCAAGTTACCAATTTGTACTTAAGATTTAAACTAGTAAAAAAGCAGCAGTTGGATAATTTGGACAGACTATTCTGTTTTGATCTGACTGCATACAGTAAAAATATTTGTTAATTTTAAAAAATAAAGCCCAAATTCAGATTGAGAGATTGCCTTGTACGTTGAGGACAAACCTAAAATCCCTATAGTGCATAAACAAAAATATCTTCATGCAAAGTTCAAAATAAAGTTTTCCATCTGCAATCTCATATATCCTTACCATTTTTGAATATTTTATCTAAGACCCCTTGTCTTAATCCATATCTAAATACCAGCTGAATTCATTTTGATTTGTAGAAATACCATAAAAGCCACATGTATTATGACTCAGGAAGCCCAGTTTGGTGTAGTGGTTAACAAACAGACTAGAAACCAGGAGACTGGGAGTTGTCCTTCCTAAGGCCTAAAATCAGCTGGTGACCTTGGGTTAATCATTCTCTTTCAGCCTAAAAAGCAGGCAATGGCAAACCATTTCTGAAAATATTGCCAACAAACTGCAGGGTCTTATCCAGACAGTCACAAGGAGTCAAAATTGACTCAGAGGCACCAAAAAGAAAATTGACTTGGAGAAATTAAAGCAAATTTGACAAATTTAAGAGTATGTAATGTTGTATTCATTGACAAAACCTGCAACATTACATATACAAATTCAACTAGTATTTGGTTTCTGGGGGGGAAAACCCAATTCTATTTCTGAGCTCTTAAGGTATAATATAGTATGGAAGACTAGAGCAAGTTTGATAGCTTATTCTGCCAATGTTCAAAAGATATTGTACACTTATTTGAAACCATGTAGTAATTTTGGTATGCATGCATATTTTAGATTTCTGTTTTCTCCTTTTAAAATTGTGCTTCAGGCTTAGGCTCTGGTATCTTCAGCATCCTTTCTGGGCTCCGAATTCTTTCTCAACACAACAATTACTGCCTCCGTGTGGTACACATCAGTGATATGTTTGCTCATGTACCATGTATGAATCTTGTCCATTCTCTTTTGAGTGCTGTACCATTGCTTCGGATGCTTCTGGTCAGCTTTGATCTCAAAACTGCAGCCGAGTGGAATAGACTGGAAGAAGACATGGGCTCGTCATCCTTAGTAGAAAAAATTCCAGGTACAACATAGATCTTCAGCTTCACTTAATCTACAGCAGGTTTTATTTTACACATGATAATAATTAAGTTATATTTATTAGTTGCTCTATTTCAAAGAATTCTTTGATTCTGGTTTTCCAACTTGCTAAACATCTTTCCTTGATAAAATGGGTGGAGCCAAAGCTCATCAGTAGAACATATGCTTGTGTGCAGAAGATTTCAAATTCAGTCGCAAACTGAATATATACCTGTTTGCATATGTTTGTATGTGTATATATTCACTAAGGTTATCCCAAGTTCAGAAATGATTGCAGAATGAAACAAAAATTAAAATGATTTGATCACAAGTTAGCAACCATTTAATTCATTTTGACAAGTAAATTATTATGTAACAAAAATATGTTTATTAATTTTGGTGAGAAATTGAAATTTTTCAGTTTTCAAGAAATGTACAGAGGTTTCTTGTTATAGATAATGCCTGTACTTTAGGAAAAATATTTATGAATTCAATGTACTTGGAAAGTTGGAGTGAACTTCCCCTTGCCCCTGATACCGTTCAGGCCATATGTTATTTCATGCTTACCGTAAAACTGGAAGTGAGCTGCTATGACTGCTTCCTTTTCTGATACAGATCCCTTAACTGATTTCTTCCTGATCAATGAAACTATGATTTGCTATGAATTGGCACGTTATAGACTGAGGAATTCCTCCAAACCTGTATCATAAACTAGGTTGATCTCAGTTTGTAATTTTTGTTCAAACCATGTTTGCCAGTTTCAGCCTGTGAATAGTTGTCTTTTGCTATATTGACTTTTCCTACCTAGAGACTTACCTGGAGCAGCTTGAGATCAGGTTTCCCAGAGAACCTCTTCAAACAAGTCTTCTGGTGCCTGTACTGAAAGCCTCAGGGTCTCTCCAGAGTCTTTCTCTAGACAGCATTGCAATTTCTTGTCCTCAAGAGGTTTGGCTCCTCCTGCAAGCCCTCAAAGGTATGGGGGAAGTTATTTGCTTGCAGTAAAGCTAAAAGGCAACAGTACTGTACACATTTAACAGGAATATTAACATCTTAAGCACTTTGTCAGCAGTGTGAAAACCATGGCCAGAATTAAGTTGTAAAATATACTTCAAAAAGATGTTGGAACCATCTGCTTATCACACATAACCAAAGAGGAAAGTTTTAATCAGTGAAAAGTTTCAAGACATGTCATAAGTTCTTATTTATCTTGGTAGAATATAATCCAAACCTGAAGAAACTAAGTTTTCATGATGTCAACCTTTCTGAACATTCAAAAGAAGTCCTCCTTATTCTACAGAGCCCAACTCTTCAAGGTATAATTACGTTCTTTTTTCCTATTCTAATTCTATAGCTGCTGTTGCATGTAATCAAAAATAATGGTTTTGTGGCGATTTTTCAGTTATGTATAGGACCACCCGTCATAAATTTGGCTAGGTTACTGAATTAGTTTATTTTGGAGAAGACACACAGAAATACCCTGTTATGGGTTGATTAAAAAATGAACAGGAATTAACAAAGGCATAATATTGCTTCCCCCTGCTCTGTCTGCGTAAATAGAAACTGCTACTTCACCACAGCTAACATCCTTAGGGTGTGTGTGTGAGAGAGAAACAGCACCCTCCTTTGTTCCTCATGACTTTTCCTTAAAGGTTTTAACAAAGTTAATAGTCAACAAGTTGTTTTTCTTGTGCAAGTAGAGTCATTATCTAATACATCTTTCCAACTTTTGTTCATTGTACATTCAATTAGACTGACTTCACCTAATGAATCAAAGGAAGAAGGAACACTTACATTAATTTTAGATTTTGGTTTTCCCATAGAGATCAGTTTTTCATTTTGTCGACTGTTTGAAAACTGTACAGCTGAGCTTCTGACTGAAATGATTATTGCCATGAAGAAGAACTCATCGTTAACAACCTTCAAACTTCCTGGAAATAGGCTGGGTAAGTAGTGGGAAATATAGCAACATTCTTGGAGTGCTTTCTTCCCTTTGTGGAGAATGAGTTAGGGCAGTGTTTTTCAACCTTTTTGTGCAAAGGGACACTTTTTTCATGAAAAAAATCACGAGGCACACCACCATTAGAAAATGTTAAAAAAATTTAATTCTGTGCCTATATTGACTATATATAAAGTAATTTTCCCACGGCACACCTTACACTATGTCACGGCACACTAGTGTGCCGCGGCACAGTGGTTGAAAAACACTGAGTTAGGGCTCTGGCTGCTCTCAGATTTAGCTTTGACTGTTGACAAAATAAATTCTTGCCTGTGGTGATTCAGATGAGAACCTATTGATAATTATATATATTTGACTTTTCAAGAATCTAGACTATTGTCCCAAGCAACTTTCTTTCAAAAGGCAACTGGAGTTTCTTGTTTTGCTAGAAGTCATTTCACTTTTCCTCCAAGAAGTTCCTTCAGTTCTGACTGAATGGTGGAGGATTTATATTCCTTGCAGTCATCTGGTCGTTGGCACTCTTTCCGAGAGTCACTGAGGCCACTTGGAGGTTTATCTGTACCCTCAGGGTCAAAACTTGTAGTCTGCATTTTTGCCCACTAGAAATTCATTCATTATCCTGCACAATTCAAAGAGTATTTATCCCAAATTGTATAACTAAATATCTGTGGAGATTTTCAGTTGTCCTGGTGGATGACTGAGAATCTCCATAGACAAATCTAGCCTATTTTGTATTTCCTACTACTGGCTTAATTGTTTAGTGTACATTAGATTCCAACATGTTTTATTTATTTTATTGCTACTTTCGCAATACAGTTAGAGTAACTAAGTTTAGAAAGGGATGCACATATCTAGAATTACAACTTTTGTGCTTGTAGTAAAATGAGGTAAGGACTGATTGCCTGTCAATTAATTAGTCTGTTTTTAAAAAGGAACAAAATTCTCAGGTAATCCTGTAGAAGCAATAAGCAAGTAACTAAGTGGGGAGAAGTTTTATCATTGATGTTATCAGTATCTGCTTTGCTGGAGCTTTGGGATTCTTGTTTTAGTTTTGTTTTAAATATGATGAAAACATTTCAAAGGGATTATGGCTGGATATTACATACTGATTTATGACCTGCAATTATGTACTATTCAAAAGCTAGAATAAGCCGTTCTTTCATGATGATTTTGTAGCCTAACAGGTGTGAAACACAAATACACACAAAAGGGAAAATGGAATAGGGAATAAGTATAGTAAATAAGAACCATTATGTGTCAATTAGGGTTGTACACAGACTAACTAATCCAATGTTTCTCAACCTTGCTTAATTAAGATGTGTGAAGTTCCAAGTTCCAGAATTCCCCAGCTAGCATGGTTGGGCCCATTTTTAAACCTTCTGACCGATTTCAATTTCTGTGGCAATTTATTAATTTAAAATATTGCTAAACCACTTGTCATGCCATGGGTCATTAGGAAGTGCATTCCATTATGCACAGTTTGAAATGCAATAATGTACCAATACAATTGATATATTTAAGTTTTATATATATTGGTAGTTGAGAAGTTCCATCATAAAATATTAAATGTTTTTGGCATCAACTTTATTTCAATTTATGTACATGCTGAAAACATACACTATATTGCCAAAAGTATTTGCTCACCTGCCTTTACTCGCATATGAACTTATTGTACATGACATCCCATTCCTAATCCTTAGGGTTCAATATGACGTCGGGCCACCCTTTGCAGCTATATCAGCTTCAACTCCTCTGGGAAGATTGTCCACAAGGTTTAGGAGTGTGTTCATGGGAATTTGTGACCATTCGTCCAGAAGCGCATTTGTGAGGTCACACACTGATGTTGGACGAGAAGGCCTGGCTCTCAGTCTCCGTTCTAATTCATCCCAAAGGTGTTCTATCGGGTTGAAGTCAGGACTGTGTGCAGGCCAGTCAAGTTCATCCACACCAGACTCTGTCATCCATGTCTTTATGGACCTTGCTTTCTGCATTGGTGCACAGTCATGTTGGAAGAGGAAGGGGTCAGCTCCAAACTGTTCCCACAAAGTTGGGAGCATGGAATTGTCCAAAATGTCTTGGTATGCTGAAGCATTCAGAGTTCCTTTCACTGGAAGGGGCCAAGCCCAGTCCTGAAAAACAACCCCATACCATAGTCCGAAGTGGCGCAGTGGTTAAATGCAGCACTGCAGGCTACTTCAGCTGACTGCAGTTCTGTAGTTCGGCTGTTCAAATCTCACCGGCTCAGGGTTGACTCAGTCTTCCATCCTTCCTAGGTGGGTAAAATGAGGACCCGGATTGTTGTTGGGGGCAATATGCTGACTCTGTAAATCGCTTAGAGAGGACTGAAAGCCCTATGAAGCGGTATATAAGTCTAACTGCTATTGCTATTGCTATAATCCCCCCTCCACTAAACTTTACATTTGGCACAATGCAACAGACAAGTACCGTTCTCCTGGCAACCGCCAAACCGACTCGTCCATCAGATTGCCAGATGGAGAAGCGCAAATCGTCACTCCAGAGAATGCGTCTCCACTGCTCGAGTCCAGTGGTGACGTGCTTTACACCACTGCATCCAACGCTTTGCATTGCACTTGGTGATGTATGGCTTGGATGCAGCTGCTCGGCCATGGAAACCCATTCCATGAAGCTCTCTACACACTGTTCTTGAGCTAATCTGAAGGCCACATGACGTTTGGAGGTCTATAGTGATTGACTGCAGAAAGTTGGCGACCTCTTCGCACTGTGCGCCTCAGCATCCGCTTACCCCGCTCTGTCAGTTTACGTGGCTTACCACTTCGTGGCTGTGTTGCTGTCATTCCCAAACACTTCCACGTTCTTATAATACAGCTGACAGTTGACTGTGGAATATTTAGGAGAGAGGAAATTTCACAACTGGATTTGTTGCACAGGTGGCATCCTATCACAGAGGGATAGAATTCACTGAGCTCCTGAGAGCGACCCATTCTTTCACAAATGTTTGTAAAAACAGTCTGCATGCCTAAGTACTTGATTTTATACCCCTGTGGCCATGGAAGTGATTGGAACACCTGATTCTGATTATTTGTATGGGTGAGCGAATACTTTTGTCAATATAGTGTATATAATTTACCTTAACATTTGACATTTATTTCCTTTTTCCCTTAGGGGAAAATCTTGGTTACAAATTTCAATTGATAAATAAACTTCCTATTTGACTCTAAATGAATGGTCACAAGATTACTATTATAGTGGGAAATAAAACTTGACCTGTTCATTTTCTTTTTTTAATACAATTGTTGAAGCTACTTAATTCCTATAGCATAGTGAACTTTTGGTCCCCAAAAGTTCAGCCAATTACTAAAGGTTCTTTTTAAATAATTTCTTAGTGAGTTTTGTTCTTGGAAATGTTTGTTAATTTACTCTGTGCCTTTGGGGTGAGAAAAAAAAACATATAAATAGTAAGTAAATGGAGGAGAATTCTTTCCAGGCAGTCATTTTTCTACCACTTTTCATATTCTTTCCCCTGGAGGATGTTTACTAAATCTTCATTAATGGATCCGTGCTTATAAGATATTGACTATAGAAAATATTTCATTAGAAAATATTCTAATCTAGAAACATCTCATAAGACACTTGTCTGAAGATTATTATTTTTTCCATGAAAAGGCATTTTGCATATTCCTATTATTTAGACTTTGTTCTATCACACACCCCTCATACTTTGCTTTAAATTACATTTCCCCCTATTATTAGGGAATCTTAGATTGATTGCACTGGCTGACATTTTTGCTGGAAATTCATCCTCTTCTATCAGTCATCTAGATGTAAGGTATGTATGTGAAGAGAAGCAACCTCATGCAATCCTATGTAAAAAAAAAGATAGCAATGAAATTAGTCTGGAAAAAAATGCTTTTTTCATTCAATAGTTTGTAGCTTCAATAGTTTTTTGCTTTCAATAGTTACCATCAATTTGCAAGACGAAATAGCAATAGCACTTAGACTTATCTATCATTTTACAGTGCTTTACAGCCCTCTCTAAGTAGTTTACAGAGTCAGCATATTGTCCCCAACAATTTGGGTCCTCCTTTTACCCACTTCGGAAGGATGGAAGGTTGAATCAACCTTGAGCTTGTTGAGATTTGAACTGCCAAATTGCAGGCAGCCGGCAGGCAGCATAAGTAGCTGCAGTACTGTACTCTAACCATTGCACCACCGGGGCTCAAATCACTGTAATTTCAATGTGTGGAGATCATTAGTCATACCTCAGCACTCAACTGCTTCAGAACTTTTCAGATTCAGTATTCAATCTGCTTTGAAGCAGAATTTTGTCCCAGTGCTCATCTTTCTCTCAGTAGTCAACATCCAAGGAAGAACTTGCAACAAGCTTACGCAGGTTGCCTCGAGTCATGAACCTAGAATTTTATGTTAAGTAAAATTATTATTTATATGCAATTTTTTGATGATATGCACAGATGATTCCCTTAAATGGAACACAGATTTTGCCATAAAGTCTTAGGCATATAGTCCCGGAGATGTGCCAATGTCAAAAAATTCAACTCCTGATTTGTTATATAACTATACATGGTAATCATTCATACTTTTATTCAGAAAAAAATCTGTTAGCTCACTACTATGATGAATATTTCAAGTTCTAAGTCAGGGGTGTCAAACTCGCATCATCACAGTGTCACATGACATATTGCAACTTTTGCTTTGCTAAACTGGGCATGGGCGAGGCCAGCCTGTGATACATCTGGCCCATGGGCCGCGAGTTTGACAGCCCTGTTCTACGTCATAAATTGCAATGAGGTACAGTAATACTGTTGTTAATTTCCATTCTAGCTCCAACTGTATTAAGCCTGATGGGCTTCTGGAATTTACCAAAAAACTGGAAAGTTACACAGCTGAACGCAGAGCATGTATCAAACTTACCAAACTGTGCCTCTATCAGAATTGGCTGGACCAAGACGCTGTCACTGCTCAAGAAGCCCTTTCAAGACTAAAAGCTATATGCAATGTAGTTAGTGATGCATGGGACTCATCACAGGCCTTTGCTGACTACATCAGTGTGATGTAAGAAGCACTTTAATGGAGAGTGTCTTCTAATAAATCTGCTTAACATTTTTTATTGGAATTTTATTGGGATATTTAAGCACCAGTTGTAAATAATTGTACAAAACTGTATTGTTTTGTTTGTGTTCAGATTTCTGTGTTTAGCATGAAGGATATAGTAAATGTTTCCTGAAATGTCTCATTTTCAAAATAACTTTTATAAAGTCAGTAAAGTATGAAATTAGCAATTATGTTGAATCAAGATGTAACAACTCAATAATGGAAAACTTATTAGCTTAAAATTGAAACCTGTCTTGCGGTATGTGGATAAAAATATCTAGATCAGATTATACTATTCTACCAAATGAACCACACACAGTTTATGTTGTTCAGATACCTTCTGTATTTTAGCAAGAATTTAAATGATACTTCTGCTTTCTGGAGTAAGTTTACTATTTATGCAGACTTTATTGTTAAAATAAAAAGTATTACAGCGATAATCCTATTATTATTTGAATTAACTGCATATTATTGGGCAACCTAAATATCCATTGCTTTTTAATCCTCATGTCCTAGAAAACACATTTCAAGCATCTCCTTGTAAAGATTTTTAGTTTTTCAATATAACCACAGTAATTCAGAGGGCCCGTCTAACATAAATACAATTATTTGGGATTCTTTTCTTGGTCATTAGTCTTTCCATACAAAGATTTCACATTTATCTTTCTCAGTATATGAAAATAGTTAAATAAAGAAAATGCTTTCCCGTCTTTGTAAAATAAAGATCTTAGTCTACCAGAAATTACTATTATATTAGAGCCAAAACAATTTTATATATACATGTACACCATTTTCTTACTGTCAACTCATATCCATACCGATGTATGAAATACATTTAGTGCTTCTTGTGATATGTACACCCATTTGGAATAATATTCTTTTACTTTATTTTACTTATTAATTTGTTGTAAAAAACATGACAATTTTTTATTTTATAACTGAAAATGATCGTGACCTAAAAATTGTCCTTGTAATAGGTTTAAAACCGGATGATGCAATATTAGTCCATTCCAGCAAATACATTTTTAAAATGATGTCACAATGATATTCTACTTTGAGCATTTTCTCTGAAAGTGGTATTTGTTAACGGTTTAAATAGTCCATCTGACTTAGGTAGACTTCATGATACCAAGACATTCTAGAGGTGACATTCTAGAAAGATTACTCCAAATTTAACATTTCTGCTACTAGAATATTCTGTACACATTTAGCAGACTGACACTAAAAGTTCAAACATATTTTTTTGGAAAAAGAATATTGATGATGGTTGCCTGTAACCAAATATTTTAGCAAAGTATTTGTGAAATAATATTTATATAGATTGCTGTTAAAGAGATTGCTGTTAAAGAGATATAAAAAAACCAATCTTTTAAAGAAAGTTTATTGATCCAATGGTTATGATATCCCTCGTTGTTCTTCATGTGATTGATGATAGAAAGTGAAAGTGACTGCAGCATCCCAGGCAGTCTTGAGGACAGTGTCCTTGAGGCCACGTTTTTCAGCACAGTGATGCCACTGAGATAAATCAGAAGTGCAGTCAGACCCCTCTGGAGGAGGTCTGACTTGATGGCCGTTCACACAGCGACGGCATTTGATCCTGCAATAAAAAGTACATTAGTATTCACCCCCGTTACAAGCCATGATTTCATGCTTTGTATTTGAGCTGCAGGGCTTGGCAAGTTTGGCAAATTTTCCATGCTAGGAACAATATAAATTAGGATTATTTGATTTAAATGGCTTCTGGTAACAATGACTTAAGGTGGTGTGAATTACAAAATAATCCCCTCTTTCAAAAGCTAACAATGGGAAAATGTATCTATGGCACCAACAAAACCAATATTTTCAATGAGTGAAAATCCACCAATTGGAAGCCTTTACTATGTATGTAAAATATGTACAATAGTAGACCATCAAACATTGTTTTAAGATGGTTCAGAATACATTAAAATTCTCTACCCTTTAATTTTGTACAGCTGATTGGTACAAGAGTATTGTCCCAACCAACCCACTCACCTTAACATTCATGCAGGCTTAAAAGTTCCCAGGCCTAGTCTATCTGAGCTGTACATTACAAAACTCAAGATAAAAAAACATCAAATATTGGTTTCTACAAATGTGGACTTTTATATTCATGTTAACTGCAACACTGGCTGGCTGTCAAAAACCTCTATCACTAATGTTCAGATTCAGACTCAACATCTGCATACAGCTTACCTTAGTCTTTTTCATTTGTTTGTTTTTTAAACAATACTAACATTTCCATCTATATCCCCTGATTTCTGTCTACACCAGTGGTGTGTGCCAGATCCCATTCCAACCAGTGCCCGGCATCACCCATATGGATGTGCGCAGCGTACGCGCACATGTGCACAGCGCACACTTGCATTGTACTTGCCTGCAACATTCCAGCTACTCGGCGGAGTGTCGCATAGGCGCCGTACGCGCCATTCACGGAAGCGCCAAAGGCTTAAAAGGACAGGTAAGGTGGGCCCTCTGGGGCACCGTATCGAAACGGTACCCGGTGCTCGGGTAGGTTTCGGTAAACATACCGGGGCGTACCACCTGCAACCCACCACTGGTCTACACAATTTAGCTACCGGTATCTAAGCCCTTCTGAGACCTACTTGTCATGGGTATCACTTGTAGTGGCCTCATTGAGTGTGAATAGCTCTTTCAGTTGCCCCAGAGAGAAGTGTCTTTCCACATCTTGTTCTTCATCTACAACACAGCTGCTAAGTGCCTTCTTGTGTGTCTGCCGCTGGAAGATCTTTTCTTCAATTGTCCCTGTCTACAAAATAAAAATATATCTGGTGACAAGTTGTTGTGCAACCTGTTTGACTCTTAAAGTCACTACACATTCCTTAACATGATTTGAACAATCTAGCTAGCTTCAGCAGAAGCTATCAAAGTTGACATTAGCAATTCTCTCTCTTTTTTTTTCAAACACAAACACAGCAAAAACATTAGCCAATTCATAAGAGGTAGAATGTTTTGCAAATACTTTATTTAAATCTTGCTTTTGTCTGCCTAAAGATCAAATCTTTAGCATGTGAAGAAAAATAACTTCTAAGTACAGTCCTGCTTGTTACCCAAAAGTAGGCTGCTAGCACTATGTTAGGCCAAGATGATGTTGTTTTAGATGCATATTGTTTGGAGTACACATGCAAAGAATTCTGAAAGTTGCAAGACCAACCCTCATTTAGGTCAGGCTCATAACTGTAGCTAGATAAGCTCTTGGCCAAGACAAGGTACATCCCTTATTATGAAACCATTTGAAAAATCAGACTCCTAGAAAAAGATCATGTTTTAATAAACTGAATAAATTTTCATTCTTCTTTCTCAAGCTACCAGTTTGAAACACTAATAATTTCCTTCTGAACAAGTAAAGGGTTATACTTATAATACTTAATATAATTCATCTATGTTACACCTTATTTTGGACATGTTCATGGTACGGCATAAGAAACTCTAGCTGGTGTTGGCGAACCTTTTCAGCACTGAATGGCGAAACGGGAGCATGGGCACATGCAAGAAACCCGAAAAGCAGTTGATTGTGTCTTCTGGTTTCTGATGTGCATGTGTGAGCCAAGATGAACTGGCCGGTGAGCATGTGCACGCTGGAAACCAGATGAGCAGCCACCGGGTGCACAAGTGAACACTGGGAAGATGATCTTCCAATTTCTGGCATGTGCATGCACACAAGCCAGCTGGTCTTTGCATGCACATGTATCTTCCCAGTGCATGCATGCACACCAGGCAGCTGCTCTTTCTGGCACTCCCACATGCGTGAAGACCAGCAGGCTGGCACTCTGGAACCTGGAAGCAACAGGCAATGGCTCGTGAGCCCAAAGAGATGGCTCTGCATGGCACTTCCGGTATGCATGCCATAGATTTGCCATCACGGCTCTAGCCCAATAGCAACTTAGATATTATAATGAGTTGGGGAGTACGTAAATTTGTTTAATAATAATAAATAAATAATAAGACACCTGCTACAAACTTGTTTCTTCCCTGCAAAAAACTCAAAGCTTCATTTCGTATGCTCCAAGATACTAATGTCAACCATGAGTTACATAGGTCAATCTTACTGAAAGTAATCGATAGATATAGCACGTTTTCTTTTGGCCATCTCTCCACACTCGGGCCATAGCTTGTTCATCATTGGCTGGATTCCAATCAGGATCAAACATCACAAGCCTGTTTGCTCCAATCAGATTTAAGCCACATCCCCCAGCTTTGCTACTCAGCATGAAAATGAATTCAGGACTCTGTGAAACCAGAAAAAAAAGTATCAAGCATAGGTGACAGTTAAATATATTATCTGCAGAACAAAAAATCTCAAGAAGTCACAAAATAGTATTGCTCCATGGGTGTATGCCTCTGCAATGGCCCAAGCATGAAATTACCAAGACATGAGTGAGCAAGGCTTTCTGATTCAAGAACAGGTGCCACTACAATAGCCACAATTTCATCTGATTCTTTAACAGACTTTAACAAAATTTCTGGTACTGCAATTAGGACTGTAACAATTGAAGCACACTCTTTTATACAGGGGTTATGACTTTTTGCAAAGCACATTAAAACAAATTTACTAATCTATTACTGCTTTGTAGCTACATCCCTATGTCAAACTGAAGAACATCGCTTTCAGTTAAAACTGACAGTATAGAAAGACAGGGGCTTTTGTAGTAAAAACTTCCAGGATAGAACCTGATATTAGAAACTTCACTTACAGAAAGATTGTTGAAACGTTCCACTATCTTTGCTCTCTTTCTAATGGACATGGTACCATCCAGACGGACATACAAATACCTGATACAAAAACAGGACGTGAAGCTTAATATAAATATCTTACTGAAATAAAAATAGCTTTACCGCTATATAAGGAAAAAGATTTTCCCGTCTTCTCTTTCTTTCCCTCCCCAGGATTTTTTTGAACTCCCCCTCATTTCACTCCCAATATATACATTAGCCTCAGTGATTATACCTCCTACTTCTGCAGAGTTTCTCAAAAAGGTCAAGGGTCTGTGTGTAATTGGACACCAGGACTACTTTATCATCACTAGTGCTTCTAGTAACTGCCAGAATGTAGTCCAAAACCAGCATCTTTCCTGGAAGGAAACAATATGAATGTATGCATATTTTCCATAGGGCTGAGAAATCACCCGCTCTTGCAGACAAAATACAAGTTGATCTTGCTGTGATATTTACCTGACAGTTGAGGTTCCAAAGATTTAACACTATAGCCAGATGGAAACAACTGCAAAGCTCCTACAAACCCTTCTTCCTCTTCTACACACTTTTCGTAGATCAAGGCAGGGTCTGCAGAAGAATTCAGGAGTCACTGCATAGAACTGGTAGCTGCCAAGCATTTCATTTAATAAGGTAGAATTGTTTTAAGTTAGCCTTAAAACAATGGGGAAGGTCCATGCAATACTATTCCTTCTCTTAACAGATATGGTCAGAGTAACAAGACACAGTGAATAGATTAAAATACAATACTAAATTTTAAAAAATGTACAAAAGTGGTTTGCCCCTCTTTGAGCGAAGTTGAGTAATTTTTTTACTTATCTAGATTCAGTGCTGTGACCAATTCCACACTGACTAAGAGTCAAAGGATTACCAGTTATAAATCTCTTTACAGCTTTCCTCTCATGACTTCTAATGCTTTGATTTCTGCTGTAACTTCAAACTATCTAAACCTCATTTTGAAAAAAGAAGCATATTTGACTCAAATTTTTAATGCATAAGCAGATTATGCAATTTATGAAGACTGCTGAAGTAATGATGACATCAGACACAGATTATCCATAATGCAGATTACCGTAATTTCAAAATACAAATTTAGGCTCCATGAAATAGCAGTTAGAATATAGGTTACCAGAGCTGCAGAGGTGCACGTTCCTCACTGTAGCGATACTATATATATATAGTAGAATATATATTGACTACCAAGCCAAACTATCCAACCTACTCCAAGACCCCGCTTACAAACCTCTAAACACAAACCCCACCACCTACCTGGAAAAAACCACCAAATCCAAAATAAAAGCCTCTCCCATCAGTGAAGAGATCCAGCAAAGAATCATCCCCAGAGAGAAATCATCCAGATACCCCAAGCTCTATGGCCTCCCCAAGATACACAAAGAAGGAACACCACTCAGACCCATAATCAGCTCCATAGGCTCACCTCTACAGAATCTTGCCAAATTCCTCGCCAAACAACTCCAACCCTACGCAGAATCCATCACCTCACACATACAAAACTCACTCTATTTCATAGAAACAATAAAGAAACAAAACCTACAACCCAGCAACCTACACGTGAGCTTCGATGTCATATCCCTCTTCACCCAAGTGCTTATAAAAGAAGCCTTGACAGCTATCCAGAACAAACACAACCCCGCCCCCCAAACATATCCTGGACCTGACCACACTGCCTAACCAACACATACTTCATCCATAATGGACAAAGATACAAACAGATAGAAGGAGCACCTATGGGATCAACCCTCTCACCCGTCATCGCAAATGTATACATGGAACATTTTGAAACTAACGCCTTAGATAAATCTGAACACAAACCCAAACTCTGGCTTAGATATGTTGATGACAGTTTCGTGATTTGGCCACACGGGAAAGAAAAACTGGACAACTTCCTCACACATCTCAACAGCCTACACCCCAAAATACAATTCACCATGGAAATAGAAGCAAACAACCAAGTTCCCTTTCTGGACGTCCTAATCTACAAAAAACCCAATGGCTCCCTAGGACAAACCATCTACCAGGAAAAAACACACACACCAACAGCTACCTAAATGCACAATCCCATCACCACCCTGCACAGATCAACTCTATAGCCAAGACCCTCATCTCCAGAACCAAATGCCTAGCTGACAAAGACCACCTGAAAACTGAATTACACACTCTCACAAAAGTATTAATCTCCAACGGATTCCAAAGAAAAACAATTACCAACCTAATTCAAAGGGGGACTCCCCCCAAAAACCAAGACACAGAACAGGACAACAGCATCGCCCTCCTCCCTTACATCAAAGGCACCACAGATAAAATCAGCAAAATTCTCCACAAACACAATATCAAGACAGCTTTCAACACTGACCAAAAAATAGCCAACATCCAAAGACAAAATCCAGCTAGAAAACCAAGGGGTCTACGAAATATCATGCAAAATCTGCCCTGCAACATACATAGGACAAATGAACAGGAGAATAAATGCACGCATCGCAGAACACAGTAAGAAAAAAAGAAAAAACTTCCTCCCTTTTCCAGCACCTTAAAGCTACAGGACATGAAATTAATTCTGAAGGAACCAAATTAATCTCCAAAACAGAACACTTCAACAAGAAAATAATTATGAAAGCTATCGAAATAGAGAAACATGAATAAACGTGATGATACCTCCCGCCTACCAGACATCTGGAAACCAGCCCTAGTCAACAAACGAGCCCCACCCACCACCCAGGCTGTTACAACATGAAACAACAATGTACACACAGCCAGCATAATCAGCACCAATCAACTAATCATGATACAACCACACAACCAATCACTCCACTTACTGAAACAAAGCCAGTACTCCACACACCCCCACCAAGATTTATAGAAAGATGACAGCTCCAATCACACTTTAAGCCGAAAACACAGCCTGAAGATGGTGAATGAGACCTCGCTGAAACATTGCCAAATCTTACACGGGAAAAGACCCAAATACAACAAGACCAACATATATATACACACATAGATTTATAATATTACTGAAATCTGTTTATCCTTGAAATTATTATTTTGAAATTGTATATATGAATTGAAGTGGAGAACCCAGATTCCCACCAAGACTGGTAGGGCGTTAGCATATATATATTTATCTCTATGTGTCTACTGTTGCTTGATTGGCCTCAATGTCAAACTTTCATAAATGTTTAGATTTGGTTTACCCTAAAATACTAACAATTTCCCAGTTGAAACTGTGATTCAATTTGTCTTTTTGTAGAGAGATTAAAGGATTTCCATCATGTCTTCTGACAGATGACTTCCAAGGTCCCTTCCAGCTGTTATTCCGTTCTATTCAAATGATGGTTACATTCTGCCTGTCTGTCTTATATAGTAGCTGTTAAAGTTCACATACATACTGTATGTTGTAGATGACTCCTGTTTTTCTTCTTCTTTGGTAACTGGCTGTTTAAGTTTGCTTAAGATAAGTTTGCTTAAGATGTTTCCTGCAGACCAACAAAGGGATTTTGTTGGTCTACAGGAAAACAGACCACCTCAGAAAGTTTCAAGAACCCACTAAACTGGTTTCAAGAATATAATTTGTTTCCGTAGAAATTTAAGTACCCAAAGTCACGTACATAAGAGCAGAGGACCAGAATTATGACCCTTGGAAATTTTAGAGACAAGAAGTATAGTTTGGAACAATTGTTGTGCAGAGTCACTGCTCTAAAGAATGTGCTTTAGCACTCAAGGCACTATTAATTTTTACCTTCTTGCTCACTATGCAAGTACAAACTCTTCAGATTCATATTCCAAAGCATTCAAGGACACATTATTTTCTTGTTACTATATTGTCATATTCCAGGAATTTGGACTTGGGATGGGAATAGGTGGTTGCATAAATATACATAGACATGATTGTCAGAATTACTCACGATTACAAAGCTTCTTCAGAGATGTGATTGAAGAGAGAGATGAAACATTCATCTTCCCCTCTTTCAGATCTTCTGCAGGTTTTGCTTGCATCAGAAAGTATTTGTATAACTCTGCTTGGAGAGGAGTTGGCCTGACACAGAAGAGAAAAATAAATATTAGATCATTCTAAAGATAAGTCATGTCATATACACAATATGATTTAGTTTCAAGGGAAATATGATGCATGATTAATACAGCTCTGAATCTATCAGACTTTTTTTACTATCCAGATTTAAATACTAAAAGTATTTGTTAGTATTTGCTATCCAAATACTAGAAACTCAGTAGGGGAAAGAGAGGAACTTAGCTTTCAACTGACTTTGGTAGGAAATCAGGTAATTTCATAAGCCTTCAAGAATCCTATTTGCTCAGTTCTAGAACCTTAATGAAATTAATTCTTTTAACAAATATTCTCAAAATTACACCCATTTCGAATGTCTCATGAGGCGTCTCATACACTTTGGGGGGGGGCACAGAATATAGTTCTAAAGAAACAAATAGGTTGCAAAACATCTGACCATTTTTATTTTCTATGACTTGTATGTGTATAGAAACTCCATAGGCACCTTCAACACTTTCATACAAATGGTGGTGGTAAATGGTATTTTTTGGCATATCACGTTAACTGGCTTTCTGAATTGATCTTATAAAACGTTAACAGACAGAAAGCCTTGTGGGTACCAAGAGTACAGTACTTTAGCATGCAATACACTGGGCACCCTAAGTTGAATTTATACTTCAAGAAAACACAATGTAGTCAGTGATTTAGTTAAATGGTAAGCTCTTTGGTATTAGAAGAGCTGCTCTAAGCATGAACAAATCCAGATCAAACCCACTATATCTCATTTGTTTCACCCCTACCAACATTCATGACCATATGAGTAAATGTAGAGGATTCTAAATCTCTAAACAGAAATACCAGCCCATCACATTTATATATACTGTTATATAAAGTCCTATATGTCATAGGGCTTAGCTACTTGAAAGGCTGGCTATCCTGTTTACTTCAATGGATTTGCTTACTTTAGTCCCATCAATTAAACAATATGTTTCTCTTACTGCATTTGCTCTTTGTAACAGCTTCTCCCCAAGAATTCATATAGCCTCCACCTTGCCCACCTAAAGCCAGATTCCTTTATGATAGTATGCACAAATGGATTTCTAGGTTATTGTAAATATTTGTACACATGGCAATAGCTAGTAGGATGGAAATACTGTTGACAAAAAACAACAACTGTTGTTGTGGAACACAGATAGACACTTAGTTCAAACCTACACAACTCATTCACTGCATAAAGCAAACAGGAAAGAAATGTGGGGATTAGAGGCAAGATTTGTTCTTTTTAATTCGTTAATGCTGATCATTTTGGAAAAAGTGCCATTGTGCTTTGAAAACCAGAAGAATATTAAGTATTGTTCTCTAAGCAGGCAGAATGGATATGGGATGAATGTTTCCTGTCTAAAGTAGAACAGTTTTTAAAACTGATTTAACTGCTTAACCACTGGGAAAGGCATACTGCTTACACCTACCCTCTTGCAGTGTTTTTCCCAGATCACTTTGCTTCATATGGAAAAAAAAGTCCATTAGATTTCAGTTCTAACAATTCTAAATATAATATTCATGGTAGCTTCAATTATGCTAATTTTGTAGAAATTATTGAAAGATTAACCAGACCTTATCAACAATGCAGGTGGCTGTTTTGCCAAGTAGCATTAAATCTAGCATATAATACCAATCATAACATTTTTAATAACTGTACTATGGTTGGGCTACATTCAGCTTAAATTCAAAAGCCTCTGTGCACTGACAAATCCCTCTTTTTTTCATTAAGAGGAAACTTGTTCCTTATTATACATTTTGCCCTTTAATTTTATACCTGCAACACACCACCTGCTCAATTTTCACTGGCAGGTATTTGGAGAGAATATCTGAAGTTCTTCTTATCAGGCATCTAAAAAGGAAAGGCAAAGATAACCTTAATATTGTTAACACCATGGCCTCATCTCTTGACTACATTTCACTGATATTTCTTCCTAATGCTAGTAGGAAGACCTTCATCCAGAATATTTAGCAATATTTTCAGGATTCCTTTTTTGGAAAATTCACGCAATTTCCACAGGAGAATAAATGCTTTTCTTGATTGAATCTTGCCAACTAGCCGCCGTCAAATTAACTTTCTTGACCAAATATTCAATATTTTTTTGACCAAATATTCAAAAAAGGAAATAAGGAAGGCAACCCAATAAACGCAGAACAGGTATTCCTCAAATTAATCTGTTGTGTAAAAACCATTCAAAGTTACAGTGGCCTCAGAAAGAGTGCTTTAGATCCTGTAAAGTACACCTGGCCATTATAAAACATTGTGCTATCCCCAGCATTTTGGGTGGTTAACAACTGGCTCGTATTTATATGTTACCTACCACAGAAGAATCAGCTCTGCTCCTTCAGCCCCACAAAGGATTCCCCTCCATACACAGAGTAGTAGTAAATCCTTTGGCAGGCTGCAGGAATGGAGCTGAAATATTTGAGATTTCAACTGTTTCTGTAGCCAAAATATTTTCCCTCTATGCATGGATGAGAGCTGAATTCCTTCGACGAGTTGTAGGAACATATGAGAATGACAGACTGCCATGAGGAGGTGAAATCTTCCCAACAGGCAGACTTTTTGCTTTGTCCACTTAATAGCCACAACCGGTAGTGCTGGGATTATGGTTGTTAAGTAAAGCAGCCACACGGACAACTTGGTAATGACTGCTTTGCTTAAATAATTAGACTCTGGTCTCAATTGTGGTTCTAAGTCAAAGACTACCTGTAAGTGCTACCATGTTTCCCCAAAAATAGGACATGTCCTGATAATCAAATCGGGCTTTTCCGAGCATGTGCTAAAATAAGACAACCCCACCGCCTCCCAAACTACTTAGACGCTGGTACCCACCATTTCCACTGGTTGCTTTACACACAAACAACTGAGGTGAGGAGGCGAGGCCAGAGGGGGGGGGACATGCCCCAATGACCCCACACGCCCTTACCATACCTACTGGTAAGGCTGATGGCTAAGTAAAGAGGGCCAGCCGCAAAGCAAGCAGCAGCCAGCAACGCACCTAGTGCCCCACTCCTTCCTGCGCAAAATGAGCACCTCCCACCCCACCCCAATGGCAACAGCATTCTGGTGGCTTCCCTTCCCCGCTGTCTCTTTAGCAAGAGGAGTGGAAGGTGGCGGGGGAGAAACAAGGTGCGCGTCCTAGTGGTACCGGAGACTTGTAGTTCCGTGCCTTCCTTGCCATTTTCTCAAGGGAAGCACTTTGTAAAAAAAAAAAACCTTGCGAGTTCAATCAAACTTCTCGAACTCAAGAGGTTTTTTTACAAGGTGCTTCCCTGGACAAAATGGTGAGGAACACGATGGAACTCCAAGTCTCCGGTACCGCTAGGACTCGCACCTCACTTCTCCCCCACTCTACCTGCCACCCTTCTCGCTAAAGAGACAGTGAGGGAGGAAAGCAGCCAGGATGCTGTTGCCATTGGGGCAGGGTGGGAAGCACGCGAGACACGTGTCTTACCGGACACTGACAGCTCCGTCGCTTTACCTTGCACAGTAAAGAAAAACTTCTTGTGAGTTTGAGAAGTAATTGCTTGCACTCACAAGGTTTTTTTTTTACCGTACAAGGGGTTTCCCTGCACAGACTGGCTGAGAGACACTACGGAGCTGTCAGTGTCTAGTAAGAACTCATGGCCCAGCCTGCTCCATCCACCCGCCCCACCTGCCACCCCCAAATTTCATCCCACTGTGAGACATGCATCATACCAGAGACTGGCAGCTCCGTCACATTCCGTACCATTGTGTCCAGGAAAGCACCTTGTAACAAAACCAAACTTCTCGTGAGTTCGAGAAGTTTGATTGAACTCATGAGAGTTCCCCACCATTTTGTCCAGGGTTTTTTCATGTGTTTCCCTGAACACAATGGTGAGGAACACAAGGGAGCTGGAAAGGCAAGACGCGCGTCTCGCTTCTTGCCCGCCCCACCTGCCAAAAAATAATAACCCCCCACCACCGATAATAAGGCCAAGGCCATATTTCAGGGGGGTCAAAAGAAAATAAGACCCTGTCTTATTTTTGGGAAAACATGGTATATGATTATAGAAAAAAAAATAGGACTATCAGTTCTGACTTGCAAAAATGAGAAGAATGATACAGAAAGCTCTAATTCTGTGCTGTCATCTACTGAGGTACTGTAGGTACCCGACCTACAGTTATGAGATGAAGCATACATTAAAGAGAATAGTTGAATGAGCTAAAGACATTATAGAATAACAAGCAACTCATACAGAATCAGGATAAGAATTTAAGAGAAAAAAAGAAAGAAAATGTATCATTATAGAGATAAAAGGATGCTCAACTTCACCTGTTGACAATATTAATCAGCTCTTTCAGTCTCTCTTCTCCTTTTTGCCTTCCAGCCTCACTTGCATCTGCATCTCTGCCTTTTAAAATGGGGATTTCAAAGTGCTTTTTAAACTCCTGGGCTGTCCCTGTACAAAAACAGATACATTTGGGAATTAAGTATCTGCTGTCCTAAAAATGCCCTTATCCCCCCCCCCTCTTTTTTTTTTACTATATGAAAATCTTTTTTAAAACCTGGGATTTTTCAGTTGAAAAGAAAAGCAGACAGAACCTTCATTACCTAATGCTTCTGACATCAAAACCATTATTAAAACCATATTCATAATTATTGAGCACTAATATACCTTACAGAATACATTTTAGAGTGTAATGATACTTTACTGAATGTGTTATTCAGGGACAGGAAAGCAATAATAAGCAATCCCAACTAGGTCACCTAATTAACCCACAAAACTTCAAATAAGCCTCCTCCATTATCAACTTAGGTAGAAACCCTGTGTAGGTAATGCAGATAGAGCTTTGCTTTGACCTCTCTGTGATTTTATAACTGAAAAAGGACTATGGTAACCAAAGTATAATCAGCCATTTTTTATTCAGGACCTTGCAAAGCAAGATTATATATTACATCCATACAAGCCACAGTGGCGCAGTAGTTAACTTGCAGTATTGTAGGTCAAGTCTGTCAACAGTCTGAAGTTCAATCCTGGTAAGGCTCAAAGCTGACTCAGCCTTCCATCCTTCTAAAGTTGTAAAAGTACCCAGATTGTTGTAAACCACCTAGCTAGAGAGTGCTGTAAAGCACTATGGGGAGGTATATAAGCTTAAATGCTATTGATATCATCCTACACAAAGAAAGTTCTCCACCAGGACTAATCAGTAAATGATGTCTCCATGCCTTATTCTGCAATGAATGACTTTCTCTGTGTGAGAGAAGGCTGGGGGGAATTGTTCCCCCTTCTTGTACAGAGAAAATATATGATGCAATGGACGTTTCCACGCAATGAATGAGACTTTCCCAAGCTCTTAGCTATCTACCATTCATCTCAAGATATAGCAATAGCACTTAGACTTATATAGTGCTTCATAGTGCTTTTACAGCCTGCTCTAAGCAGTTTACAGAGTCAGCATATTGCTCCCAACAATCTGGGTCCTCATTTTACCCACCTCAGAAGGATAGAAGGCTGAGTCAACCTTGAGCCGATGAGATTTGAAATGCCGAACTGCAGCTAGCAGTCAACTGAAGTAGCCTGCAGTACTGCACTCTAACCACTGTTCCACCTTGGCTCTATAAATTCCCACCCCCAATATACAGCACCGTGTGTGTGTGTGTGTGTGTGTGTGTGTGTAGGTTTGTTGTCTATTATTCTTTCTCTATGGCTAGCCAAAACTATTTAATTTAAACTGGGATTGCCACAGTGGTGGGTTTCAAATTTTTTTAGAACCTCTTCTATAGGTGTGGCCTGCTTTGTGGGAGTGGCTTGCTGGCCATGTTACTGGGTGGGAGTGGCTTGCCAGCCATGTGACTGGGTAGGCGTGGCTAACTTGTAAAATGTGGTGAAACTCACTTAACAATGCTCTTGCTTAGCAACCAAAATGTTGGCTCAGAAACTGGCATTTGAAGCACGCAAGTCTTAAAGCTGTCAAGTTACAAGACCCTTGCACTCCTAACCCTTTAGAAAAAAAAACCCAGGGGTGTTCAAACTTGACAGCTTTAAGACTTGTGGACTTCAACTCCTAGAATTCCTCCTCTCGCTCTTCATCTTGATGATGTGCGGACGGGCGGGGGGAGGGAGCTGGAACCGGTTCTAAATGGCACTGTAGATTTGTGGAACCTCTTCTATGGAAGAGGTTAGAACTGGCAGGAACCCACCCCTGGATTGCCAAGTTAGGATCTTTAATTTAGATGATTATTTTATTAAGATGTCCCCACCTAGAATGCCTGAGTTGACAAAATGTACTAGACTGAAATATTCAAGGAGATCATTTTGAATGGGAGTGCCAGAGATGAGAACTCGGCGTGGCGTATTCAAGCTGTTGAGAGCCTGATATGTTTGGTTATCTGAGTTTTTCAGCCGGTGCCCCTGAAAAAAAAAAGAGAGAGAAAAGATCATCATGCATGGACAGAATAAAAAATAAGTGTTTTTTTTAAAAGGCTAGTTAATGCAAGAAAATTATCTCAGTTCAATTATGAAAAAGGATAGGAAATATATTAGATGCACAAATGCTCATAGATCAAGGCAACAAGCACATACATTGTAATGTATGTGATTAAAATATAGCTATATTTAATAGATTTACTGGTTATTGATTACTCTGCTGATAGAGTTAATTAACCAAATTTGTCATTTAAAAGATGTGAAAAAGGCTGTTTGGCAGGAAAAGATCCTATGTTCAAAGCCATGGAGTAATAATTTTCACTGATCCTATCCACCTTAGCAACAGAATCATCAATTTAGGTCAGTACCTTTAGTTTCAATGAGTCCATTAGTCCTGAATCTATTTAATAGTCATATTTCATTTCTTTCAAAATTATAAGATTGGATTTATCCTATATTTAATCAAGGAAGAAAGTCAGCAATGTGATAATTACTTCGTGTCACCTTTCATTTTTAAAACCCATCAGAAACAGTTAACTTTCCTTGACTGGAATTGGAAATCATGTTCTGAAGTCTACTTTAGAAGGAAGTAAAGAAATAACCCCATATAGTAGTAATGCCAACAGTCCTGATCTTTTCTTCAAACAGGATTTAATTCTCAACACAATGGACCACATGCCTGGACCTGTCTTTTCTTTCTGTTCCCTCAGTAAAAAGGATCCAACCAAGCCTATTGTATTCCCCTGATTAAGCAGAGCCTGCCATTTTGTCTCCTGCTAATGAAAAATGGGCAGAAGCAAAAATGAATTGAACAAAGCCATGTTTTGGGAGACAAAGGCAGCAAAAGAGACAGAAAAGCTATGGAAGATTGTAGCAATGAAGGTTGCCAATAGGCCCAAATTCATTACAGTGGGACAAAACCCTGAAGGAGGCTTGGATGATCAAATCGGCCTTCCATTGGGATAGTTATTTTGTAAAGCTTTGATTTGAAGATTTGATTATCAGTTTGGATTTTGCTTAGAAATCGAAGCTCCTATGAATACAAAATTGTGCCTGTATCCATTATATCTATTTCTGTGTGTTATTCTCTCATGGGGGCTGAGCGGGGAGGCTAGAATAGATCGTTAAATTATTTTTTGAATGACACCCTTTTCTGTCCTTACGTTTTATATTTTTTATCTTCTGCACAAAGTTATCTGCCACAATTTGCCCATCTACTCGTCACCTTAGTTATTTAAGTTCTACACAGAATTAAGAAATAGATGACTAGTAGGGACAGAAATTGGTATTGGAATTAAAGCTGCTGGAAGAAACACCAACAATATCAGAGGTGCTGATGATACTACTGGAAATGGGAAGGACTTAAGGAAATTTATGGTAAATATGGAAAAGTAAAAAAAATATAATCAATATTAAAACATCCTAAACCTATGCTAATAGGCAGTGTGAATCTAATGGAAATAAGTCGAGAAGAGGTAGTAAACAAATGTTACCTTCCTATGTTTAAAAGTTATCAGGGATGGTGATTGCAGTCAAGAAATAAAGGAACATCTTGAGAGAAAGACTATGACAAATCAAGGCAAAACAGTCAGGGTTTTACCAGTTGTAAGAGGTAGCTAAGAAAATTGAATTCTCAGAAAAAAAAATTGAAGTATGCCTTAGAATTGGGATGATGGATAAAAAATGTTTATAGTGACTTGTAAGTGCAAAACCCATTCCCGCACTGCTGATATTTAGCTTTTTTTAACAAAAACATGGCTGTTCCAAAGAACTCATTACCTCATCACATATGACCAACCCAACACTCCCTTTCTTGAGAGCTTCTGCATGGAGACGAAAAGTTTCATAGGAAATTATTAGGATGGGGGATGGGATTCTACGGCCTCGCTGGTTCACGAATCCCACTATCAGGAAAAAAAATGGCAAAGGAATAAAGATAAAAAATGTATTTAAGAGCAGAGATAATTTAATAAATGTGAAGGGAAACAACTGAAAGGAAACTTACTTCCAGGCATTAGAATTTCTTAAAATGAGTAATTTATCCCACAAAGGTAACAGGCTTTTACACTTTCCATCCCTACTCTCCGATAAATCTACTTTCTGATAGTCCCCCACTTCTGTATTGCTTTGGATCTGAAAAATACTGTGTAGTATTCAATTATTCGAAGTAACTTAACAGTCTATTGCTAAGTCAGGACAGAGCTCTGTCCTATAAACCTATCCTTAATTTACCATGTACTATTATATCTCTGCCTCATCGTATCTTGGTTTAAAATCAAATTTTGCCATTCTCAGAATAAACCCATGAATATCAACATACTTGTCTCATTTATTTTAATGGGATTTCTTTAAGCAATTTGAAGAGTGCACCAGCTCATACTTTTTCTATAGTCTACTCTATGCTCTTTCTTAATTCATAAGTACAAAAGTTGCTAATTATTCCATTTAACAAGCACAGAAATCATCCTCAGCACAGTCTACTAAAAAAAAATCCCTATCATTATATGCTTTAGTCTGAAACGTATTGGCAGTTTAGTTAAAGCACTCCCCTTGCTTTGCAACAGCTGCATGTTGTGTTTATACCTAGCTTATTATCTATGTCCTCTTTAGAGCCTCCATCAATAGCCAGTGGCTGGATTCTTCCTCCAAGCCATTTGCCCACTTCATTGTACCAGTTTTTCACCAGGCTGGAAGGCGCAACCACGATTGCCTTGTCAATTTCAGGCTTGCAGTCTGGACTTTGGCGCAAAAGTGTCCAAATCAAAGTGATACATTGCAAGGTCTTCCCTAGACCCATCTCATCTGCCATGATGCAGCCATGACTTCCGGGGATCCGACGGCTTGTAACACATTCCCATAGGAACTTCACTCCCTGTATGAAAGTGCTTCAGTTCAATTTAAATAGGTATGTAGTATATTTAAAATCATATTGAGTTATCTAACTGAATTGTAGAGCCCAATATCTAACCATTTACAGGAGCAATGAACAATCCCACTCTGTGGAAATCACATACTTAGCCAGGAAATTATCACTAGTGGGATTCAAAATTACAGTATTCAAAAGATCTCAAACTTTCAAGAAGCAGTACCTGTGTAAACAGTGGCCAATTATGCCTATAATGTATGGGCTACAACATCAGTGAATTGTTTTACTTTATTCCAAGCAAAAATAAATCAAGATGACAAACTAAAGAAAAACAATCATAGTAAAATTGCTACTTATACTTCATTGTGCAATAGTTTGCAGAAGAACTGCCACGCCATTATTTTCTGCAGGATAGACTACTACAGTTAAGATCTAAACTTATGACCACATCACCAAGACTGGAACTTCCATTACTAAGCAAGGCAATCATTAAGTGAGCTGTACCCAATTTTATGACCTTTTTTGTGACAGTCGTTAAGTGATCTGGCTCCCCCCATTGCTTGTCAGGAGCCCTTTGGGAATGCTGCAAATGGTGATCTCATGACCCTCTAATGCTGCAACCATCGTAAATACCTGTTGGTTGCCAAGGGCCCAAATTTTTATCACGTCAGCATAGAAACGATGCAAGGATTGTAAGTGTGAGGACTGATTATAAGTCACTTTTTTCAACATCATTGTAACTTTGATTGGTTGTAAGTTGAGGTCTACCCAGAAATACTAGATTAGGCACTGTTATAGGTAAATGATCCTTTTCCTCAAAAGTAAGCTTTTATCATCATTACAGCAGTGACAATAACCACAATCAAGCTCCAAGTTTGATTCTGGTTGACAGAGGAACTCCAAATGCTTCAGTCATAATTAAAAATGTTGGCTCCCCCCCCTTGTGAATGCTTGAAAGCAGGAAGACATAGGAAACTATGGAACAATTCCTACCCACCTCAGAGTTTCATGTTTGGTAGATATTATATAGATATTAATAATTGCATAAGCTCGGTAATTATCTGTTTATTTATTTAGATATTGTTTTTGAAAATATGCCTGTTTTCAATGAAATTAAAACAAGACATAATAATATAAGCAGAGTACTGCTAATGTACATCTTAAAATTGGGAAATAAATGTGTCTCTATATTTGTATACATTGTATCATAGTTAAATAAAAAAATTAAAAGTAAAAAATGAAAAGATTTTGAATTTTTTCCTAATAGATGTAGTCATGCTCCTCAGAATAAGGGCTTCCCCAGGACAAGCAGAGCAGTTTGAACTTGTTTATGTAGCATGAGACCAGGCATTCCTCGGATTTGTGGTTTAACAGGGATTACAGTGTCTTTAATGGCTGATTATACTGTTATAGTTAGCTTCCCACTGTACTCACCTCTCTCTGATGAGGTCGTAAAACACGGCTAAGACAAGGATCTACCACAACATGAACAGGCGTTTTATCCCTTCAAGAAGCAAACAGAGCACAGATCTGAAGAAATATAAACCTTAAAAGAGAAATTCTGGGAAATATCTTCAGGGCATGTGGGGATGACTGCTGCCAATGTTTTAGACTTATATAACACAGTTTTATTCCGCTCTCCAGAATTCACTGGGAACAATCCAGTTCAAAGCTAATAGAAAACTTAAAAGCTTAGCATATACCCAGCAGCTGTTTTAAACCATTTCATTACTAGAGTACACATAATTCAGAAATCAAAGGCAGAACATCATGTGCATCACAAATGGTAAATAATGACTACTAACAAAGTATTTGATCAATTTCATCTGCAGGTTAACAGGGTATATTGGTGCTTCTCTGAATCCATCATCTAATCTTGAATTTGTGTTATTTATTTGTTTATATGGCAGTTATATCTCACCATGGGGCTATTCTAAGCAGCTTACAAAAATAAAAACAGAGAAATTAAAAGAAGTGTAAACATGTCCTTAATAAAGTAACGGAACAATAAAATAAACAATGAAAAGGAAAAAAATAATACAATCATATGAAAATAAGAGATGGGGAGAGGTGGAGTTTGTTATAAATCTAGTAGTCACGTCCAGGGATACTCCTCCACTGGGTGCCCTGGCTAACCGGCCAAGTCAAGTTTCTGGGTTGTGGGAAGATAGGAGGGTGGAGACACTTTGAAGGGTAGGATATTCCAAAGGGTAGGCATTATGGCAGAGGAGGTTCTTCTTTGGGGTCCCAACAGTCAGAGTTCTTTGACTGATGAGATCCGTCTCTGCTAACACGAATGGAGTGGACTTCTCCTAGCAAGACAAGTTGGTTCATCAGGTAGCCCTGACCTAAGGGCTTTCAAGGTTATAATCAACACCTTCAACTGCACCTAGAAGAATACTGGTAGCCAGTGCAGTTCACAGAGCAGAGGTATCATATGGGCCCTTTTAGGAGCCCCAAAGACTGCTCTTGCTGCTGCTGTACTTTGAACCAGCTGAAGCTTCCTAATGAATTTCAGGTGTAACCCCATGTAGAGCATATTGCAATAGTCCAAACAAGAGATGACCAGGGCTTCAGTGCAGGGAGTCATGATCCAGGAAGGGTCTGTCAGCCTCTGCTTTGCTGCTGCTTCGGCTGCCATGAAACGGGGAGAGAGGGCATGGTATTTGGGAGGGGTTACTAATTGTGCTGGAGGAAGATTCTGGAGTTCTGCTGCCTGTCGGACTACGCATGCGGAGGAGGTTCCCGCCAAGGCTAACGGCACCGACATTCCATCTTGGTGATACCTTTCGAAGTTATCTCACACCTGACACTTAGAAGAATTATGATTGGACTGTAACTGGGATGCCAAGGGGTGGGGAATGGGTTATTCTATATATCAATCGCTTTCGTGCCTAAATAATCAGTCTTTGCTTTGCTACGCTTCTAATCATTTATAATTAGTAAAAGTACACTTGATTTCTACCTATGGAGTCTCATGGTCTTCTTTCCTAATTACTCAATGAAGAGGTGCTGACAGTAAGCGAAGACTCACTCACACCCCACCAGGAGTTTTCAACCTACCGTGGGGGGTGTACTCACAAGAAGGAACGAGGAAAATGTCATTGCAAGCGAGCGATGAAGAGGAGACTGAAAGGGAAACTGCAGACCCATCTTTACCTGGAAGGCTGGCTGGCCTAGGAATAGAGGAGCCTGCGGTTCACCCTCGATGGACTTTAGGTGTGGGGCAAAAGGAGGATAGTGAGAGTTTGGATGCTGGAGTTACCAGGAGAAAACAAAAGAAAAAACCAGCCGACTGGGAAGAAGTCTTGACCGAGGGGAGGTCCCGGGAAAGAGAACAAACGGAAGAGTTTGAACAAAGGTACTCTATGCAAAAATTTAGGGAGGGTGAAGAGGCCGAGGGGGGATGGGAGCAAACAAACCCAGAAACAGCTTCCCACCCCCCCAGCCAGGGCTGCTGCCAGAGTAGGGGGGGGGCAGAAGACGCAGAATGGCAAAAGTCCCTCCCTTGCCAGTAAAATATAACGGAAATCCCAGGGACCTGGGTCTCTTTGTTATACAGATTTGGAACTATATGGAAATTTATGGGCCCGATTTAGAAACAGGTGAGATGAAGGTGCGAATGGTTTTACTTTCTTTGGAGGGAAAAGCGGCCGATTGGATGGTCAGTTTACACCAAAGTAACTCCCCCCTCCTGAGGAATTTTGATGTCTTTATGACTGCATTAAAAAGGAGATTTGATGATCCGCTGATTGAGAAACGGGGGAAGGTGAAATTTATGGCCCTGAAACAGGGAGATAGACCGGTGGCTGAATATATTCAGGAGTTTCAACAGCTTTCTTCTTATATGAGAGGCTGGTCTGAAGATGCCCTGCTCGACCAGTTTGCATTGGGATTAAATGAGGACATTTACCAACAATGCGTTAACAGACACCTTCCCAAGCGAGTTACAGCTTGGTATGAAAATGCAGCAGACGTTGAGCTCGACTTGATTAGACTTCAACGTGTGAAAGAGGAGAAAGCAGAGAGATCACACACACCCCCAGCTCAAAAGGCCCCATTCCGCATCAGGGGTGAAGGGAAGGGAAGCTCCGCCGGCAAGGCCAAGCCTTTCACGTGCTTCCGTTGTGGGAAGGGGGGCCATCGCGCCATGGATTGCCGCGTTAAACTTCCTGCAACCGCCCCGCCCCCTGCCAAGAGGGAAGGGAAGACGAGCAAAACCCCGAGGAGGAAGAAAGAGGCTGCTTTCGCTGCTGAAAACACCCCCCAGCGCTTCAGGCAGGAGGCGGAAGAAGCGGATGTCACCACCAGCTCCTCTGATGACTCCGATGACGACGCCTCGCCTCGTTGAGTGAGTTCAAATAAAGGCCCCATGTTGATCCCAGTAGAGTTAAGGGTGCCACCCGATGGGGAGACAGAACAGCTTCCCGCCCTCCTTGATTCGGGCTGTTCGAGATGTATGATTAACCCTGCAATGGTTGAAAAACTGGGCTTGAAATTAAGGACTTTGAAAACCCCTATTGTTTTTTGCCAAATCGATGGATCCATTGCAGGGGGTGGCCCAGCCCATTTCTACACTGAACCTCTAGAGATGAAAATGGGCACTCATGTAGAATTGATCTCTTTTATTGTGGCTCCTGGAATGGACAGACCCCTTATTTTGGGACTCCCCTGGCTTCGTAAATGGAACCCTCGCATTAATTGGAGGGAGGGGTGGCTGCGTATTCGGACCAGCACAGCCCCAGACGGGGAGGCCGACGCCCCAGAGCCTGCTGGCTCCAGCCCCGCACTGGCCGCCAGGGGCCAGGAGAAAATTGAGGGGGAAGAAAAGATTCCAAAAGAGTATTGGGACCTGAAAGGGGGTTTTAGTGAAAAATCTTTAGATAAACTTCCATCCCACAGACCTACTGATTGCTCCATCGATATTTTGCCGGGAGTAAAGCTTCCAAAGCCCCAAATATATTCAATGTCTCCTAGGGAAATGGAGGAAATGAGGAAATTCATTGATAAAAACTTGAAAAGGGGTTTCATTGAGCCAGCACAACCCAAGGTAGCAGCACCCGTGTTGTTCAGAGAGAAGAAAGATGGCTCCCTGAGATTATGTGTTAATTTCAAAAACCTAAACTGCATCTCAGCTCAGAACCTATACCCATTACCACTGATGAAGGACATGCTGGCCCAACTGGGAAAGGGCCGTATTTTCACTAAATTGGACCTCAGGGAAGCATACTATAGGGTCCGCATAAAGGAGGGGGATGAGTGGAAGACAGCTTTCAACTGCCCCCTCGGTTGTTTCCAGTTCCGGGTGATGTCCTTTGGCCTGCAGGGGGCGCCTGCAGTCTTCTTGTAATTAATTAATGAAATTTTGCATGACCACCTTTACAAGGGCGTTATCGTATATTTAGATAATATCCTTATTTACACTCAAACATATGACGAACACGTCACGTTGGTCCGCACTGTCCTGAAGAAGCTCCGAGCCGCTGAACTTTATGCCAAGTTGTCCAAGTGTGAATTTCACCAGAAGATTGACTACCTTGGGTATCGTATCTCCCCCGCTGGTATTGAAATGGACCCCGCTAAGGTAAAGGCGGTCACGTACACGTAGGCAATTGCAGAAATTTTTGGGTTTTGCCAATTTCTATCGTCAGTTCATCCCTTCTTTTGCCAAAATTGCGCTTCCCATCACTAATTTGTTGAAGTCCAAAGGTGGGCCTAAACCTAAGCCTAGCAAGCCGTTGGATTGGACCATGGAGTGTCAAGCTGCTTTTGAGAAGTTGAAACGACGCTTTGCGGCGGAACCGGTTCTGAAGCATCCGGAGATGGACAAGCCTTTTGTCGTTCAGGCTGATGCCAGCGACGTGGCAGTTGGGGCCGTCTTGCTTCAGACTAACGACTAAAGTAATTTACAACCGTGCCCATACACCTCCCGTAAGCTCACGGACACGGAAAGGCGTTGGGCAATCTGGGAGAAGGAAGCATTTGCTGTACTTTGGGCTTTAGCCATGTGGCGCCACTTTCTGGAGGGCGCTAAGCACCCCTTTGAGGTGTGGATTGACCATAAGAACTTGGAAGCTTTGAGGACTCCCAGGCGCCTCTCCCCTAAGCAGATGCACTGGGCTCAGCATTTCAATCGGTTCAATTTCACACTCAAGTACATCCCAGGAGGGGAAAATTTTATGGCTGATGCTTTGTCCAGACTTCCTCAATACAACTGCTCTAAACTCAGTGTTATCCAGCCCGTGGTTCCCACGTCCAGCCTCGCTGCTCCTGTTGTTACTAGGCAGCAGGCGCGCTCGAAGGTGGAAGTGTCTCAAGATTTCCTCTCTGATCTCAAAAAGGCCCTTCCCCAGGATGACTGGTTCCAGCAGCATCAAGGTGAATGCACAATGAGAGACGATTTACCGTGGATTGGAGCGAAACTTTACATCCCTGCCTCTCTTCGTGTCGTTGTCCTCCAATGGGCTCATGATTCCAAGTTAGCGGGTCACTTTGGATTTGTGAAGACGCTGCATTTGGTGAAGCGGCAGTTTTGGTGGCCCTCTTTGAAAAAGGACATTGAACTTTATGTTGCCAGCTGTCCGGTCTGGGCAGCCGCTAAACGGCCACCAGGGAAGCCGCAAGGTCTACTCCAATCTGTAGCCCGCCCTGTCGCCCCCTGGAAGGAGATTTCTATGGACTTTATTGTCGAACTTCCTGAGAGCCAGGGGCACACCGTTATATGGGTGGTTACTGACTTATTTTCCAAACAAGTTCATTTTATTCCGTGCCACAAGATTCCTTCTGCAAAGACACTTGCTAAACTCTTCATTTCTCACGTTTACTGTTTGCATGGTGTGCCTGATCGCATCATTTCCGATAGAGGTGTCCAATTCACTTCTGTGTTTTGGAAGGAGTTTCTTAAGCGCATTGGCTCCGCCCAGGGTTTAAGCTCCGCCCACCACCCTCAGACTAATGGGGCTTGTGAGAGGACTAATTCTGTTCTAGAACAATATTTACGTTGTTTCATCAATTACCAGCAGGATGATTGGGTGGACTTGTTGCCGCACGCGGAAGTGGCTTATAATAATTCCGTACATAGCAGCACTGGATTCACTCCTTTTCGAGTTGTATCTGGCCAAGAATTTGTTCCTATTCCCGAGGTTCCTCTTGAGTAGCCACAGATTTCGTCCGTCTCCGAGTGGAGTGAGCGATTGAGCCATATTTGGCCTTTGGCGCTTAGTACTTTGGATGCTGCGCATCACGCGCATAAGAAACAGGCTGATAAGAAACGTGCGCAACCTTATCAGTACAAGGTGGGTGACTAGGTTTATTTATCCACGAAGTTCCTTCAAACTACGCAAAAGTCTAAGAAGTTGGGGCCTAAGTACGTGGGCCCGTTTCCCATAATCAAGGTCATCAATCCTGTTTCGGTTCGCTTGCAGCTACCCAAGCACCTCAGCCGTGTTTATCCAGTTTTCCACGTTAATCTCATTAAACCTGTTCGTTTCTCATCTTTACGTCCACCTGTGGACCCACCGCCTGCCCCCCTGTTGATTGATGGTGAACAACATTTTGAGGTCCGGGAAATATTGGACTCTCGGCGGCGGCGGAATCGGATTCAGTACCTAGTGGCTTGGAAGCATTTTCCTCCATCTCATGCCGAGTGGGTGGACAAGTCCCATGTCCGTGCTCCCCAGCTGCTCCGACAGTTTTATTCTGCTTATCCTGACAAACCCTGATTGACTCTCCTTCCTGACTTTCTCCCCCCCCTCTTTTTTTCTTTTTCTGTTTTTTGTTGTTCATCTGTTTGTTTGTGTTTTGTCGTTTTCCAGGCCTGACTGCCTTTTTCCAGAGGACGGCCGGATGTCAGCCTCTGCTTTGCTGCTGCTTCGGCTGCCATGAAATGGGGAGGGAGGGCATGGTATTTGGGAGGGGTTACTAATTGTGTTGGAGGAAGATTCTGGAGTTCTGCTGCCTGTCGGACTACGCATGCAGAGGAGGTTCCCGCCAAGGCTAACGGCACCGACATTCCATCTTGGTGATGCCTTTCGAAGTTATCTCACACCTGACACTTAGGAGAATTATGATTGGACTGTAACTGGGATGCCAAGGGGTGGGGAATGGGTTATTCTATATATCAATCGCTTTCGCGCCTAAATAATCAGCCTTCGCTTTGCTACGCTTCTAATCATTTATAATTAGTAAAAGTACACTTGATTTTTACCTATGGAGTCTCGTGGTCTTCTTTCCTAATTACTCAATGAAGAGGTGCTGACAGGGTCACAGTTGATGCACAAACCAAAGCTGTACAAAGGCTCTCCTGGTCCTGCCCACAACCTGCTCTTTGAGTAGGAGTCGTGAATTCAGTCTTAAATTACGAACTGGATCTGAACTGAGTAGTGCAGCCCCATCTTACAACAAATGAGTAAGCCTCATACATGTTATACATGCTATTTCTACTAAGCTTATACTTCAGTTCAGGGTTTAAATTTAAATCAAATACTTAAAAACCCAATTTAAAGTGACTGAAAAGTACTACCCCTAGAATAAATCAAGTGTGAAAACTTACTTGTCTACTTTCAGTTGATCATGAGCACTTAAAGGTGGCGGTTCATATAGAACCAGAGCCCCTTCTTCAAAAGGGTCGTGGAGAGCATGCCTAACTCCTGAACGTTTGATGCCCAATGCTCTTAATCCCAGGGGCCCTGAAAGATCATTCAGAGAAAGCAGTTAATCTAACCATTTCATTTTCAATATATGGAATCAAAACTGAGATTTTAGCAACACGTTGACTTAATTTTCAAGGAATTGAGCTCCACATGAGAAATATGTTATCATGCCTGCTTTCTGGGACAAGGTCCTCTCTGAAATTTAAGTGACTGCCAATCTGATGGTTTCCTGGAATACCTAAAATACCCAATTGTTTCTCCAGGCCTTAAGCCGGGTTGGCTAGGGTCCCTTGTTGGATGTGATTGTCACGTATTTTATATATATATTGGTATTGTGGGGTCAAATTGTCTATCTAGTCCAGGGGTAGTCAACCTTTTTATACCTACCACCCACTTTTGTATCTCTGCTAGTAGTAAAAAATTTTAACCGCCCACCGATTCCACAGTAATGGTGATTTATAAAGTAGGGAAGTAACTTTACTTTATAAAATTTATAAAGCAGAGTTACAACAAACCCCTACCGCCCACCATGAAAGTTGGAACGCCCACTAGTGGGCGGTAGGGACCAGGTTGACTACCACTGATCTAGTCAAACGAAGTCCATTGCATGTTATCTTCTTTTTAAACAGACAGAATTGGTGTAGTGTCAGATGATACTAACATTGAAAAAGACTAAATAAACAAATAAACTGCATTTTATAAACAGGATAATGTATCATTTTCATTGGGCTACAAACATTTTGATGTGGACACATAAGTAGAAAGCAGCAATCATGAAAACTCGAAGTTCATTCTTTACCTCATGGATGTCCACCTACAGCCACTTCAATTGAAAGAGGGGACTAGCTTTAATTAACCATTCCCTTTAACCTACCAAATTCTCTTTGACTTGCATGGACAAATGTTTATCACTGATGAAGATCCAAGGGGGTGGGGGAGTGGCCTTAATTACAAGGCCAATGTTTCAATTACTTGTGAATTTTAGGCTGATTTCTCAAATAATTCTGTTTATATAAATGAAACAATAGGTGATAGATTATGCTAGCAATCCCTTTTGTTTTGCTAATATTATATACTATTATGCAAATTAATGATTTAAAACTCAAAAAAGGAATATTGTAATGAAGCAGAAAAATTATAAGACACATAAACAGCTTTGCAAAGAAATCTGGGAAGCAATTCAAAACCTAGAGTTTAAACACCCATGAAAATCAGTATAATTGTATCTTGGAAAGTTTCTAGGAGAGAGTGTGGTAGAAAATTAACATCAAAGCATAACAAAATACAGAGCATCAAGATGGGAAAATTCTAAATAAGACTTTGCTTATACAATTTGTCTTAGAAAATAAATATGACATGAAAGCTGATTAATTTACAATCTGGTTATGTTTGAAGTTAAACAAGTTCATGTTTTGTTTATTTATTAGATTTTTATCCTGATTTTATTACTTTATAAGTACCTCAAAGTAATGGACATACATAATACTCTTTCTTCCTTCTTATTTTCCCCTCATCAACAACCCTGTAAGGTGAGTGGAGCTCAGAGAAAATGACATTCCCAAAGCCACCCATACAGGTTTCATGCTTAAAATGTATGAAGTTAAAACTCAAGTTTCCTGGTTTCTAGCCTGGAGCCCTAACCATTTGACCGACCTGGGGTGTTTTGTTTTGTTTTGTTTTTTTGAGTGGGGGGGACAATTTGACATCAATCATTCTTTTTGCTTTCATTATTCCTATATATGAGGCAGTGGTGGGTTCCGGATCCCGTTGCAACCGGTATGGTGCAATGTGGCCCGGCGTCCCCCATATGCACGCATGCAGCGTACCCATGCGTCCTTACCTCCACAATGCCTCTGCGATGCTCCAGCTGCTCGGAGGAGCATTGTGCAGGCACCGTACGTTCCATGCATGTGCGCAGAAGAGCTTAAATACAAGTAAGGAGCTCAGGAGGGCGGGTGGGCCCACCAGAGTTCTCGGCAGGCACTGGTACACCCGTACCAGAGCTTACCGCCTGTAACCCACCACTGGTATGAGGTGTATTAATAATCTACCAGTAACACTAATGCTATATGACAATAGCTTTCAGCTTTTTTCATGTGTGTGTGTGTGTATGTGTGTGTGTGTGTGTAGATAGATAGATAGATAGATAGATAGATGGATGGATGGATGGATGGATGGATGGATGGATGGATGGATGGATGGATGGATGGATAGATAGATAGATAGATAGATAGATAGATAGATAGATAGATAGATAGATAGATATTTTAGAGAGGTAAGATTTGATGCTTAAAAAAAAGAAAAACATTACCTGTATAATTTGGAATAGGAACCTTGAAAGGTTTTGATAAAATGCTGCGAATAAAGGCTTCCTAGAATTTAAAGTGATAGTCATTAAAATATCATTTAAGCTCATCAATAAGTTATCTTAGAGAACATTGCACTGACATTACTAGATTTATATTGAGGTAAATACATTTAAAATTGAAGAGATATGTGTTATTAATTATAGTGGGAAGTTTTAACAGATCTGTTATATGTGATTTATGTCTCATTCCAAGATTTAAAAAGTCCAGATCTTTTTTCATAATATATAAATTATTTTAAGGTACATAATTAAAAAGCAACTTAGATCTCCCATCATACAAGAGATATGTGAATTCACCCTATGATGAGGTCTCTCTAGCATCATTAATAAAAGAGATATGATCCAATAAGAGTAAACTAGAGTGATTAATAAAAGAGATATGATCCAATAAGAGTAAAAGAATTGTGCCAGATCTTAAGAAATCATAAATGTCACTTACATGTTTACTACTATCAAGGCAGTGAATTCGATTGGTTAACTGAGTCAAAGGTTTTCGGAAAGGAGATGAATAACATTCCTGGATATCAGTCTTGGTGTTATGTTTCTGCCTTTTTGGAGTCTAGAATAGATCAGACAAATTGCATCAAGATCTGGCTGTCTGCAACGAAGCATAACACTTGAGAATCTATCTGAACTCTTGTTTTTTAGCAATCTATAAAGCATGCCAATAAACAACTACAGTACCAAATGATTATTATTATCACTACTACTACTTATTGGAACTTCATAAGCCTTATAAAGAAAGCCATAAAGATCTACTTGTAAAACTTTGTTCACTGACCAGCCTATATCATAATTTATATTTGATTGCTCCATAGTCAGATCTGAATAGATCTGACATATCACTCATCCATAGAGTACTGTAGATCTAATTTCACAGGGAGGACTATTAATATCTAGAGAGTTCAATAAAAGGAAAGGATAAGACAACTGATTAAAGAGTCAAATCTAGTCAGTGCCTCCTTGGAAACTACACATTGGCCTCTTTGACAGTGACAGAAGACAGACATTGGCACTGACAGAAGAGAAACAGCATTTAAATAAATTAATTAAAAAAGGATACTTACTGCTTCAGGACACCAGTCCTCATCCTCTCCAGACCCATCACCTCCAGGTTTTCTCTTGGCCAGCTGACTGGGAGCTAAACTTCTCCTCTACCAACAGAAACAATTAAACCTGTTTATTCTGTAGAATACATTGACCATAATTCAGAAACATATGAATACATTTATAAAGTAGTTGGGCTATACCTCAGTCTTAAAACACATTTATTATCATCATTATCATCATCTACAATACCAGTCTAACAATGGGCAGCAGATGGCAGCCATGGCCCATAGGGCCTCTGTGCATTGTGCATCAATTGCATCTGTTTCTGAATTAGAAAACTAGCTCACAATCATTTATGTCTTAGATACCTCGGGTTAAGACTTTTGCACTGCACTGTACATGGGGTTGCCCTTGAACACTACCCTAAACTGCAACTGGCCAAAGCACAGCACACATAGTGAAATAATGGGCATACCTCACTATGTCCATCTATCATAACTGTTTTGTGAGTTGTATAGGCTCCCAGTAGACTCCTAGGTGCAATTCAAGGTGCTGCTAATCACTTGTAGAGCCCTACATGGCAGAGGTTACTTGTGGGCCTGTCTCCCAGTCATCTCTGCCATCCAGAAGATGGCACAAAGTGGGTAAGCTCCAGCTTTTCCTCTTTTAAACAATGCCACCTAAAGGAACCAAGGAAGGCATGCCTTTTCAGGAAATTCATCTGTCCTTTGGAACAAACTCCCCCTCCAAGTTCAGATGTCAATACCCTCTTGCTCTTCCAGGGAGCCCTAAAGTCTTATGGACCAGGTGTAGATGGTAGAGGATCTGGTTTTATCTCCAACCTCAATTGCGTTTTCTTTACGTTTTTGTTTTTGGGAGGTGGGGATGGTAGTGGTTCCTTCTTAATTATTTTTTCTCCTTTGTACACTGCCCAGTATCACAAATTCTGAGCGGGACGGCTTTAAAAAGTCTTAATAAATAAATAAATCTTGGAGGCTCCTTTCCCTGGGAAGCCCCGCTTACCATCTTCTCCCTGCAGAGTTAAGTGCCATCTGCGCACAGCTTTAGGTATAGGGAAAGAAGACGCGTTGCACCGGCGGCATTTAAGAGTCGCGGGGAAGGAAATTCGTGCAGGGAAGGGAAACGACCCACCGTCGCCCCGGGACAGAGAGAAACGCTCCAGAGGAATCACGAAGCTTTTCAGAGCTGGAAAGAGCAGGAACTGCTGTCCGCAGCTCCTTAAGCTACAATGGAGAGGAAGAGAGGTCCGACCGCGGCAATTAAAAGCGGAGCGTCTGGCGACAGCTCTCCAACAAAGAGGAAAAAAAGGAGTCGGATGGTAGACCTGCAAAGTCTCCCAGCAACCACGCTCGAGAAGCGGGACGGCTACCCGAAGCGCCGGATCCTTTTTTTCCCCCTGGTTGGATTTGCCGCGCAAAGGGATCCGGGCCTTTGCCCCGCCCCCTCAGCTGAACCTAGGCACGGCCGATCGCACGCCGATCAGACAGCTTGCATCGATTAGCTCTGGGTTCCTTCCAAGCAGAGGGGACGGGCTCTTTCAAACTGGTCCCGAGCTTGGAAAGGGAAGGAAGGTAACCGAGCAAGCCAAGTTTGCCAGCAACGTCAGAGCCAGCGTGAAGGGCGTGACAGTTTAGGTCAGGGATCGCCAACCTTTCGGATCTCAGGGACCACTAAACTCATAATTTTAGATCCTGCGGACCAAAGATAAATCGTATTTAGTGCAATATAAAAAATGGAAATAATTATTCTGCGGACCACCAAAATTTTCTCACGGACCACCAGTGGTTGTGTGACCGCTGGTTTAGATCAGTGTTTTGCAAACTTGGTAACTTTTGTAGATGCCCTACAGTAAATAAACATAAAGTAAATAAAAATAAACCCCAGAATTCTAGCTGGGGAATACTGAGAATGGAACATGTTAAAAGTTGCCAAGTTAGTAAACATTGGTTTCAAGATTATTCGGAATTGAAAGGCTTAAGAGCCTCCTCAGTTATAAACTCATGGGCTGGTCATCCTGGACATGTCACCTTCTGTAAGGTTATTGTGAGACTAATGCAATAAAAAATAATATTGGGATTGGAATGGGAAGATCAGAATTTGTTTACAGTCCTGCAGAATACAGCTGGTTTGGTGCAGTGGTTAAGGCACTGAGCTAGAAACTGGGAGACTCAATTCTAGTCTCACCATAGGCTCAAAGGGACTGGGTCACCTTGGGCCAGTCCATGGCACTAGGGAGCAGGCAGTGGCAAACCATTTCTGAAATCTTGCAGAGAAAACTGCAGGGACTTATCCAGCCAATCACTGGGAGTAAAAAATCGATTTGAAGCACCAGACACCAGATTCCCTTGAGATATTCCATACATGAGTAGGAAACTCAAAAGCAAAATGTAAAAGACTAATAGAAAAAAAGTGTGGTGGCAATTTGCAGCCTGTTTTAGTGGTGAGCTGACAGGCTCCTAAAAGAAGAAAACCCTCAAGCTCTCAACACATTGAAAACGCTTCACTAATGGTTTATAGACTATCTTCTCCCAAATGTGAAATATCATTAATCTCCCAAAAGGAACAATTGTACTTTATTTTTAAAAATGCTAACAGGCTATAAGGTATCAAAAAGCATAATGTAATACAATAATGAAATAATTAGTAGGGAATCACGGTTCTTTTTATAGGCTTATTGTAGCTGTTTTATTACTAGCTTTTTGTGGTTGGCTTTCTTTGGATACTTTTATAATTTTCCATAACCAAATGTTAGCTTTTAGGTGTTTGAAGGGGAGAATGAGGTAAAATAACAATTAATATAAATACAAATACTTCTGTAAACAACTTACACAAAATAATAAAGATACGTCTTAGCTGGAAGAAATCAGTATGGCTTCTACAAAATTAAATATTTTCAGTAATTGCCTCCTCTCTGCCACCCTTCAAGTCAGTGTTGACTCCTGGCAACTGCTTGCTGTTTTCTTGGCAAGATTTCAGAAACAGTTTGCCATTGCCTGCTTCTAGGGCTGAGAGAAAGTGACTTGACCCTTAGGCACTAGCTGGCTTTGTGCCTAAGGTGGGACTAGAGCTCCTGAACGCTCCTTTTCTACCCTGGTGCCTTAACCACTACAGTACATGAAATTGGCTCTTTACATAGTCCCTCCAAAGAGCTAAAAAGCTTCTGATCAAAGCCTGTTTTTTTCTATTGAACACAGCACATGAAGGATAACAGGAGTGTAAATCAGTATTTCAATGATATTCATTTAAGGATCAGTTATAGTCTTCCTACAAATCTTTTCTTTCAACCTGGGAGGACTGGGAGCCCTCTAGATACTAATACACCAAACACTGAAAAAGATTAATACCTTCTTTTTCATTTACATAGTCCTGCCTTGTAATGATTGTGGAAAAATCCACTTCAAGAGGATAAAGGGTTAAAGGAAAATCATCTGAACTCTCTATGCAGGTAATAGATGGAGAAAGAAAGGAAACAAAACACGAATGAGCTAATCAGAAGGGTGGGTTTCTTTTCTTAGGTGGTTATTTATAAGAGGAGGTGACTCCATCTTGTCTTTCTCTTTTGGGGTGTGTTTTTCTCCTCAAAGGCTGATTGCAAATCAGGTAAGGGCAAAGCAAGCAGCAACTGGCCTGGAATCTAATAAATTGGAACAAAATATTAGAATTGACAAAGCTATACTACACTATATAATACACGATCACTTCTATTCAATTTACTAGATTGAGATCAGAGCTACAGTATGTGATTTTTTTTCTGATTTGTGTGGAGAGAGCAACTGACGGGGATTAGACTTTTCAGAAAAAAACATTTGTGCTCTCCTTTTTTCCTTTTTGACTTTCTTTTATATTTCTAACTTTGCTATATCTCATAAAGTTTGAGAATTCTTAATCAGTGATGCTCATTGCAGGAAAAGGGATCTATTGTCTTCTTTGTCAGCCAACTCATCTTACCTTTTTCTCATTACCCTCAGACTGTGATCCAAATAATTTTCAATCCTCATTCCTTAACACTTTTTCCAGAATTTGTTTTTGAAACTCCTGTCCATAAACAATAAAGTAATAAAATACAATAGATGCAGACATACATTTATTTATCAAGTTCATTATGCATCTTTAGATTCCTAGTTGCAGATTTTATTTTAGTATCGGGTTCTGAGTACCATTGCTCAAAAAATGATAAATGACTCCTTCAGTCAAAAGCATTTTTTGTTGTTCTTCCAGCAAGTTTGCAAAATCTATTTAATTAAACTAAGTCCAGACTTAAAACATGACTGAGCATTGCATTTCACACACACCTGAATTCTAATATTGACAGCCACTCAGGAATGCTTTATTAATTCTGTGTAATTATACCTGACAATGTCCATTGGAGTCTCTGTTTACACAGTTGAAGTCTCACAGCTGCCATTTTGAGGAAGAATTACATTTTTTATTTTATTTAATGTTAGGCTGGTGGTCTTTTGTGCCTTACTGGCAATTCTATACACTCCTAGGCAGAATAATAATGCACACATCTGCAAGTAATAAAGCAGGCTATTTATCAACTGGTCTGGAGACTGGGCTGGATCTAGACTGGCTGCTTCATCAATGGAAGAAATAATTACATTTCCAGGAACAATCTACACTCCAGAATAGGGTGTTCTGGAAGGGAGACCTTTTTACTGATTTCCCCTTGCAATCCTCCATATTGTTTCTATAACACTGGGGAATTCCTAAGTATTCTAGAATAGATTTTGGGAAGCTAATGGAATAATAAGGAGCCGAGGTGGCGCAGTGGTTAAATGCAGCACTGCAGGCTACTTCAGCTGACTGCAGTTCTGTAGTTCGGCTGTTCAAATCTCACCGGCTCAGGGTTGACTCAGCCTTCCATCCTTCCGAGGTGGGTAAAATGAGGACCCGGATTGTTGTTGGGGGCAATATGCTGACTCTGTAAACCGCTTAGAGAGGGCTGAAAGCCCTATGAAGCGGTATATAAGTCTAACTGCTATTGCTATTGCTAAATCAAATAGCCCTTTCTACAACTAATCAAACCTTTATTATGATCATGGATCAACATAAGGAAGGTGGGATACAGTCAATTAAAAAACATAATAGGTACATCAGAATCTTTTTTTTTAAAGCTAAAATATATATTATTTTATATTAAAATATAAAAACGAGTCTGAAAAGAATCTAAAAGGAAGGTAGGAACATTAGATGGATGCAGGGGAGCATAAAGGTTAGTATATCTTGCAAATTACAAATCACTCTACTGTGATGAATTAGATGCTCATTTAGGTCTAGTTTTTGCCACAGATCATGTGATGAATTTTAAGCACTGCTGCACAGAATCAAGCAACATTATGTTCTATATCTATAACATTCTATATCTTCCTGCTGCTTTCAGATATCTTTCACTACAATTGCAGTTGTTAAATCTGGATCCAGATCTAACTATTGAAATTTGCTTTGTAAATATGAAGACCCATTCCCAAGGTTCAAAACAGCTAAGAAAGAGAAAGTCATACTTTAGTTTACAAGGATGAGTTATTATTTCAAAAAAGGAGGCTGTATAGCAACCCTTTGTAAGTCAGATGGACAAGCAAATCCAATGGAATAACAACAACAACAACAACAACAACAACAACAACAATAATAATAGCCAGAGGCAACCAAAAAACCCAGAAAATTTTCTTCACTAGTAGAACTCAAACAGCTTTTAAGCCCTTTAAGATGAAACATGTTCTGAGTGTTCAGATACAGAGATTTTGTAGAACAGGAGACAGAATAGTGGCTCCCCAATGGGCAGAAAAAATCTATCTATGCTCTTATGAGAAGTCAAAAAGAAAAACCATAGTAATTGATGACTCACTACTATGAGGACTTAAACATACACTGACTGTACTCAGTTGCTTCTGAAGTGTACATTCTGCCAAGAGCAAAGCTCATGGGCATGGCAGAAGAACTTTCCAGAGTTATCAAAGTTTATTGACAATTATCCATTTCCTCTGAGCTATATGAATCCACTACAGCTGTCTCACTATATATTTTGAAAATCACAGGATGTTAAGACCTTGGGATTTGGGTTCTATTTTCATCCAACCTTCCCATCTCTGAAAGACAATTGAAATGAGGACCGACAATATAACAAGACTCACTATATAAATAATGTTGATGGAAAAGATTTGGTTTCTGGATTCATGATCTACAAGTATGTATTAAGATGATGAACTGCTGCCACAAGATGGTAAAATGTGTTTGGTCAACCCTTGGTTAAAGGAAGTCATTTGTTCAAAAGAAAGAGTAGTTTATAAAGGAAAGTTTCATTGTGGTGTGGAAAATGTTCATTCTGCTTAGAAAAGTAATTGAATAAACCTGGCATTGGTGCAGAGAGCATCTAAGTTAAAATAAATGGAGGACTAAATAAAAGCAATTATGTTGTTGGTCCTATCACTGTCTTCTCAAGCAGAGAGACAATATGGATGGAATTCTCCAAAAACAAACTGCAGAACTTTCAAAGAAGGGCAAAGCTGAAGTGATGAGAGATTTTAATTACTCCAATATATTCTGGGAGAGAATCTCTGCCAACCATATTACTTCCAGGAAATTCCTGATTCTTTTACAGTTTTGTGTTGAAGTCTTTGTTTCAGAGAGTGGAAGAAGGCATAAGGAGATTCAGCTATCCTTGACTTGGTATTACTCAATAAAAAAGACTTAGTTTAAGATATGTAAGTACCGTAGTGAGATCATTGTAAGAAAATGATAATATAATACTAGAATTCCTGATTTTAAGGGAAATCAAAATTAAATGTAGTCAAGCATGTACATTGCACTTTAAAATAGCACATTTTAATAATGTCTGAAAGTATGACACCGTGGCAGAAAATTGGTGGGAATTTCTAGAGATGAGGAGTATTAAAAGCACAATTGCAAGCAATTCCAGTGAGAGAGGGAGGGGAAAAACCAGAAGACAGCCAAAGACACCAATGTAGCTTCCCAAAGAAGTTTAGTGAAGATCTGAAAAAAAAAATAGAAGAAAAAAAGAAAGAAAGGCAGATCAAAGTGAAAAAATATGGGCAGGTAGCCTAGAACTGTAGAGATGGTGTCAGGATAACTAAATCTCAGAATGAACCGAAGCCAGCAAAATATGCTAAGAATAAATACAGGAGAAGGAGGTACATAGAAAATATTTTTTTAAAAAAAATCAATATACCAGCCCAGTCAACAAAAAAGGAAAAATATTAGCAGGTAACAAAGACGATCCAAAACTGTACACATCCTGTTTCATTTCAGTCGTCTTCTTTTTTAAGAGCATGTTCCTTCAATTAATTGTTAAGGCCAGAATAAAGGGGAAGGTTTGATGCTTGAGCTTGATAGAAATTTGATAAGTGACTCCTTTCCTTGAATTTAAATCTCTAGGAACAGATGAATTGTATCCTAAGTACTGAAGGAAATTCGGTGACTCAATGGTCAAACTCTTATATATTATATTTGAAAATTCTAATAACCCTAGAAGACAGTAATAATATTCTGAATTATTTTTAGAATAGTGAAATTTAACAGACTAGAGTGCAGTTACTCACTTAGCAAACAAAAATCACACTCAAAGGTAATAGTACTTGAAAAAAAATTGGCATTTAAAGCTTCTCATCTAGGTTCAAGCTGTAAATATGTCACACTTCAAAGTAGGCCAGACTGGGAAACCAATGTCATGCATGATACTTATTATAATTTTGAAAGTCTGAAAGCACTTCCCCGCTCCTTGCTTTATCTTCATGTGAACTAGGCAGGGGCTTGTCTGAGACATTGACTCACACTATTTTCTTGGCACGAACTCAGACCTCTTTTTTCTGACCATTGCTCTTCCCCCTGTCCTTCAAGGCCATTCCTTTTGTCCTCTTCAAAAAACATTTATTCCACCCCAGAAATTGTTCAGCTAGATTTGAAGCTTGATTGCAGGCAAGAATTAAGACCTAAAACAAAATGTGATTTGCATACTGCAGTGTAAAAAAAAAAAAGATCTCTGCTCCAGAATTTAAACTCCATGCTTTTTTCCTTCTAATTTTCCAAGTTAATGGATTCTTGGCTAATCTCCTGCAGTCTTTGCGAGTCAGCTGAGAAATATATAAAGAAACTTCCCAAACAAAATTTTCATCCTACTCATTTATTCCCATTGTTCTCTAGATTGATATATATATTTCTGGGGGTTGGTTTTTTTTTTTAAAAAAATCCAATTAAAAGGAGTGGTTCTGCTTCTTCTATAAGAGAAAAGAAGAAGCAGTCAAAATGGAGCAGAACTTCCTGTGTTTAAAATCCCATCTGAAAACAGAATCTTTTAAGATTTTCTTTGAACTCTTTTATGCCTGAACATTTGAAAGAGAGATTTTGCCTCTTCCACAATAGTTTATGTGGCAGCAGTTGGTTCTAGCCTGATTTATAGCCCTTGTGGTTACTGATATCTGAATATGAGTTAGCAGTGTGATATGCCTGCAAAAAAGACAATTGCAATTTTTGACGGCATCAATGCAAATATAATTTATAATTCCAGGGAAGCAATTCTTCCATTTTATTTAATTTTGATCAGGACTTACCTTGGGTATTATGTACAAGTCTGAACACAATCCTTTAAGAAGGGGTCAGAGAAATTAGAACTGGTGTTTTGCCTTGAGAAAAGAGAACTGAATGATAGCACTGTTCAAATACTTGAAAGGATGTCACATTAGAAAGTTCTCCCTTGTCCCAGATAGCAGGTTGTGGAATAATGGATTTAATTTTCAGAAAAGCAGAATCAGGCTGAATGTTAGAAGCATGTTCCTCACAGTAAGAGCAGTTCGACAGAAGAATCAATTACCCTGAAAATTGGTGGCTTTTCTTTCAAAGAAATGAAGTTGAGGGTATTAGGCAAGCTCCCTGTTGGGAGAGCGAGTGCGTTCAGAGAAGCGTTGTGAGAGTTGTGTTGGAGAACACACAAACCAGCATACAGAGACACTGCAGTTTAAATAGGCTTTTACTTTCGTGGAAATAGAGGTATCAGAGTCCATCAAACAGTCCAAGTCATACACGGATAAGACAGTCAGTCATCAATGTCTTTCAGTTAAGGGATAATCCAAATAACATAGTCCATAATAATACAAACAGTCTGGTACTCACAGTTTGCTAGCAGTTGCAAAACTTACAATAGCTCACGGCACTTTCTAACAGCCAGCTTCCAAAACACTCAGATCAGCATCTAACAAAACAGAGAGCTAACAGTTGTTCTGGCTCCCTCTTATGGCCGATTGAGGAAACAGCAACGAATCACATTTTACAGCATGATTTAAAGAAACAGGTACAGCATTGCTATATGATTTATATATTGCCAACCCAACCGTTAGATTATATTCCTAACAGAGTGTACAGAGCCATCACTCTGGAATGCTTTGGTTTGGATTTCTGCACTGAGTAGGGGGTTGAACTTCATGGCCTACTCTAAAATTCCAACTGTAAAATTCGATATAGGTTAGTGAAATATTTGAAATGCTTTATTGTATCCTAGGAGTTGTGGTGGTGCAGTGCTTAGAATGCAATATTGCAGGTTGACTCTGCCCACTGTTTAGATTTCGATCCTGACTGATTCAAGCTTGACTCAGCCTTCCATCCTTCTGAGGTTGGTAAAATGAGGACAATATGCTGACTCTGTGAACCATTTAGAGAGCGCTGTAAAGCACGATGAAGAAGCATATAAATCTAAGTGCTACTGCTATTGCTACTGCTATCCTATGATTCTCACATCTCCTTTATTCCTCTTTTATAGGCCAGATCCTGTAACTCAAGAGTAAAATGGTTGTTTGCACACTAGTCCTGGCAACTGCCTGGATACGTCCCTGTATTTTCTTGGCAAGATTTCAGAAATGGTTTGTTATTGCCTACTTCCCAGTACTGCGAAAGAATAATTGGTGCTGGCTTTGTGCCAAAGATACAACTAGAACTCATAATCTCCAAGTTTCTAGTCTGATGCCTACATCAGGTTGAGAAATTTGGCTATCTAATTTCCTCTTATATGTTTTCAGAGAAATTGAGGTGAAATGTATCTGTTTTGACCTAATTTCATGTCCATCACTGCTTTGAGATTATTCTGAGAAATGATGAGTTTGATAGCCTATTCAGGGTTTTAACCAGTTAACTTTGCAGATGTAACAAAAACTTCATTAACATTTTATTATTTCCATTACTGAGATCTTCAATTCCATCTACTCTGTTCTTGCTGAAAATGTGAATATTGGGGTAGGTATGTATGGGTGGAATGACACTAAAGGACAATATATTTATCTTAACCACAGAATATGAGTGAGAGATACTTTTAAAAACTCTGTCATCCACATTCTTAAATCAAATATAGATGATAATGTACGGTAGTGTAGTTTTTAGATAATATTTTAGGTAGTATTTTGAAGCAAGCCTGAGATATTAAATCCAATAAACTTGAAAATATTTATTAATATTATTCACTCTTGTTTAATGAAAATCAAACAATAAAGGCTGCATATATTTTTACAAATATATTTAGATGAGCATAGATTTTTTTTCCAGCTGGAGGCTACTGTCATTTACTGCTGTTGTCAAACAAAACAATAAAACAAAACAAAAAACCCACTTAGAAGCACAATTACAAGATCCCTGCCTGTTTCTTTAATTTCCTTTATCTCCAAGCAGAAACCAAGATATTGTTCTCTGTCAGCTCAATCGATCTCAGTTCATGGCTGAACAACAGGATTTTGCCATTTCATATCTTTTACTCTTATGTAACAGAAAATCCCATTAACTCAGTATGTTCTTTCAAATAAGTTCATCATATCATCTTCTTTCTTTAATGAGGCTGGAATAAAAGCTTCCTGACCAAACTGGAGGATTGCTTGAGGAACAGTTGCTTGTTCTGAATCCAAACTCAATATCCTTGACAACAATGTCTTTCTTTCTCCTGATTCACAGCACTCAATAGAAGGATGGAGTAGAGATCCAGTGCCAAATTCCATTATCCAAGGCTGGACGTCTGTCTGTGACCTTGAAGGAGACAAAGTCTCCAGTCAGTCAGTCAGTCAGTCAGTCAGTCAGTCAGGAGTGCTTATCAGGTACTTGGGAGCTGAGAGCGCAGCAACACAAGGAAACAACAACCAACAATTTAACAGCCAGCCATCAGCATTCTGGTTCTGGTTCCTGGTTCTCCTTGACCTCTCAGCGGCTTTCGATACCATCAACCATGGTATCCTTCTGCGACGACTGCGGGAGGTGGGGGTGGGAGGCACTGTTTTGCAGTGGTTCTCCTCTTACCTCTCGGACAGGTCGCAGTCGGTGTTAGTTGGAGGGCAGAGATCGACCCCTAGGCCCCTAAGATATGGGGTGCCGCAGGGTTCGGTCTTGTCCCCCCTACTTTTTAACATCTACATGAAACCGCTGGGCGAGATCATTCAGCGGCACGGGATAAAATACCACCAGTATGCGGACGATACGCAGTTGTATCTGTCCGCCCCATGCCAACTCAATGAAGCGGTGGATGTGATGAACCAGGGACTTGAAGCTGTTAGGGACTGGATGAGGGCTAACAAACTCGTGCTCAACCCAGATAAGACCGAGTGGCTGTTGTGTTTCCCTCCCACCAATTCGGCAAGCATTCCACCTCTCAGGCTGGGGGGTCAAACATTATACCCCTCAGACAGGGTCCGCAACTTGGGAGTCCTCCTGGATCCACAGCTGACTTTCGAACACCATTTGTCAGCTGTGACCAGGGGGGCATTTGCCCAGGTTCGCCTGGTGCACCAGTTGCGCCCCTACCTGAACCGGGAGGCTCTCACAACAGTCACTCGTGCCCTTGTGACCTCTAGGCTGGAGTACTGCAATGTGCTCTACATGGGGCTGCCCTTGAAGAGTATTCGGCGACTTCAGCTAGTCCAGAATGTGGCCGCGTGAGCGATTGTGGGTGCACCTCGCTTCACCCACATAACACCTATCCTCCGCGAGCTGCACTGGCTACCTGTCGATCTCCGGGTACGCTTCAAGGTGCTACTTGTCACCCATAAAGCCCTACATGGTAGTGGATCTGGGTACTTGAGAGACCGCCTACTGCCAATTACCTCCACGCGACCTATTAGATCTCATCGATTAGGCCTCCTCCGAGTTCCATCTGCCGGTCAATGCCGACTGGCAACTACGCGGAGGAGAGCCTTCTTGGTGGTAGCTCCGACCCTATGGAACGATCTCCCCGTGGAGATTCGTACCCTCACCACCCTCCAGACCTTCCGCACAGCCCTCAGAATCTGGCTATCCTGTCAGGCCTGGGGTTAAGACTGTAACCCGCCCGAATGGTATGAATGTTGTGTTTTTAATTATGTATTGTCTTATATGTTAAAAGTTTGTCTCCCCCTCCCCTTTGGGTTGTGAGCCGCCCTGAGTCCCCCCAGGGAAAAGGGCGGCATACAAATAAATTTCTACATTCTACATTCTACATTCTAATTAACAACTAAAAGATATATACTACCAAGCGCCATGCATGTAGAACAGTCCCGTGCACATATTCTGGAGAGAGAGAAGTTCTCTGATGATGCTTTCCAGCACGAGCCCAAAAGGTTTGGAAGAATAAAACTTTGAGCCCAGTGACTGACTCAGATTGGACCCTGTAACATTATCCTTGGACACATATATGTGTCTTCATTCATGAAACAAACAAGCTTTTGTTCTCCAAGGCATTTCCTTAGGGGCCAAAGGATTGTCTCTACGTATGTTACTTCAAACTAAGAAGGTAGACCAGACTAAAAAACTAATGCCATATAGGTCAGAACTACTTTTATTGTCCCAAAGGTGCTTTTTTCAAAAGGTAACTGGATTTTCTTGGTTTTTGCTTGAAGGTGTTTTGCTTCTCATCCAAGAAACTTCTTCATTTCTGAATGAATGGTGGAGAATGTAAGCCTCTCTTATCTAACCATTGCCTTAGTAGCTGATCTTCCTCCTGTCCTTCAAGGCTATTCCCTATAGCCTCTATAGTTACACTTGATCATGTGAATCAATGGACATGTGAACTGTGCTACTTACTGTCTTCAGGTGAATTTAATTCTTAGTCTTGCCTCTATAATTTTCTTGACTAGTGACTGGAAGAATATTTTCTTCCTAGAAAGGCGACACATTTTCTTTTCCTTCATTGCTGATAAAGTCTGTTGGCACTCATGTCTTCTCTTTTCACAGCAGGAACCCATAATGCAAGAAGTAGGAGCAGTGTTTAATTCAGTCTTTCTGCATAGTGCTCTGCAGATTAGCCTTTAATAAAAGAAAACTGGGCACCTGCTCCTCCACAGGAGCTACTTAGCTGCCTCTCTAATTTTTCTTACAGTAATTTCTGAAATATAAAGAACTGAATGGAAACACACACATACATTTATTTATTTTCTCTTCAGTTGCTGAAAATGTAAGTATTTGAGAAGCTTCATATTTCTTTCTGTGACAGACAACATTTTGGCAATAAACACAATTGGTGGATTTAGTAAACTCAAATATTCAGTAAATTTAATAGAACCATGGTACTGCATGGCTGTAAGTTTCCTTGTAGATCCTATGTATTGGGCTTCATAGGTTCCTTACATGCTGCCCTGCTTTTTAGGGCAGCACGTAAGGAAGAAACACGTTAGATACATATTTGGAAAACCAGTCACAAAGGTAGTCAGGTCATAGACCTTATACCTTCCCCTAAGGAAGACATGAATATGCCCCAGTTCACTGATACGGCAGCTGAAAGCCACTTTTATTGATTCATTATTAAAAGTAGAATGTTCCCTCTTCATATGACACATTCTTGCACCCATTTTTTGGGGTGTAATCTAGCATGCCTTATTGCCAATGTGGTTGCTGATGGGTGGGAGTAGAATCTGCCCAGTTGCTGTTGGGAACATTAGGCTGCCAAGGGCATATTCCCTTCAAATTTCTTGGCATTGCCAGTTACAGTATGATCCTTTTGACTTAAATTGTGGGACAGATTGGGCATCTGGCTTCTTGAGAAAATGTTTGATTGTTCTGCAAAGAAGGATAATTTAAGCTAGCAAAGAGAGTTGATGGTATTGTCAATTGGGCGTGCTACATGGTTTTTTTGCTGTTGTCTCTACCAACAAAGAGTTCCCCGTGGCAATAATTCTTATATTCTTATGGAGGAACAAGTGCCATTCTGTGTACTCCATTCCATATTCTTGTCACCTACAGGTTATTTCTAGGGACTGCTACTTATGAGGACACAATTAGACTCACTGCCAGCTCTGCCATTCCCTTGGGGCATTAGTCAAGGACAAATCTTGTTTGTTATCAGTTTCTCCCTCCACTTTCAACCCATTTTCTTCCTCTGAACCCACGACCAAGCTGACTAAATTTATCATCCAAGCTTTTTCTGTATTTAATCCCAGTCACAGTGACTGAGTCACCCCACATTATTGCGAGTTATTGCTATCTGCCAATATTTGGTGAGGGTGGAAATCAAGCTGGAGGAATCCATTTGCTTGTTTAGCTTTGAACACTAAGGGCAGTACCAGCCACTGTTTTTTTTTTCCTGTGGCAAAATAAGGCTTGGTTCATTCTGTTATATTGGCAAACTTTCTGTCAGTTCAAAAACTAAAGATAGCCCTTGACTAAAGATAGCCCTCAATCACAATTGATCCCAAAAATTTCCATTGCTAAGCAAGACAGTTGTTAAGTAAGTTTTGTCCCATTTTATCACCTTTTTTTGCTACAATTGTTAAGGGAATACCTGCAGTTGTTCAGTGAATCATGAAGCAAATCTGTCTTCTCACATACACTTTACTTGTTGAAAGCAAGCTGGGAAGGTTACAAATGGTGATCACATGACCCTGGGATAGTGCAACTGTCATAAATAAATGCCAGTTGCCAAGTGCCCCAATTTTGATCATGTGACGATAGAGATGCTGCAATGATTGTAAGTGTGAAAAGCATTGCACTTTCTTCAGTGCCGCTGTAACTTTGAACAGCCACTAAAATGAATGGTTGTAAGTTGAGGACTACCTATAGTGGACCCATCCATTTAACTCTGGCTATAGATCAGTACTCAAACTGGTGTGTTATCATATTTGTTAAAAGTAAATGACTCCATACAAAGCATATGAGGACTATTCCTGCCATAGAAAGCCTATGAGGACTGCAGTGGACATGAAACATAGAATGTTCCCACTTTTGGTGAAAAAGGCTTATGAGGTTTTTCATAGGGCAGCAACTGAAAGGGAAGAAAAAAGAGATTTTGATCTCCCTCGTGTTCTGAAGCAAAGATGAATTTCAGGGTTTTAACAGCCACTGAAAAAGTACTGGGTAACAGAATGTCCTCTTTTGATCCATTTTTCAGTCCAACAGAAAACTTACTTCTACGGATCAGTCCATGTTCAGGAATATTGAAAGGTTAACCTACTAGAGACTGACTTAGTCAAGGATATTAATGGATAATGTTCTGACCTCAGTTTGTGACTCACTGAAGTTTCTGCAATCTGAGCTCAGTATGCCCCAATAAAGCATAACAGCTAAGAGTAAGTTATTTCCAGACTAGTTAATGTCTGGAAATAGTTAATGTGTGCAGCAGCTGCCAAAAAAGCCAACACCGTTCTAGGCTGCATAAACAGAGGGTTAGAATCAAGATCACTTGAAATATTAATACCACTTTATAATGCCTTGGTAAGGCCACACTTGGAATACTGCATTCAGTTTTGGTCGCCACAATGTAAAAAAGATGTGGAGACCCTAGAAAGAGTGCAGAGAAGAGCAACAAAGATGATTAGGGGACTGGAGGCTAAAACATATGAAAAATGGTTGCAGGAACTGGGTATGTCTAGTTTAATGAAAAGAAGGACTAGGGAAGACATGATAGTTCCAATATCTCAGGGATTGCCACAAAGAAGAGGGAGTCAAACTATTCTCCAAAGCACTTGATGGTAGAACAAGAAGCAATGGGTGGAAACTAATCAAGGAGAGAAGCAACTTAGAACGAAGAAGAAATTTATGGGATTCTACTGGAAGTTCCTCAGCGAGACAGATGGAGGAGGTGTGAGCTCTGAAGAGCCTCACATGAACTATGTCTGACAAGCCAATGCCGAGATCCTTTTGGATCATAACCTCCCTGTGGGTGTGTGGGTGTGAAGAAGGGGCAGCGACTCATCAGAGACACTTACAATAATAGAAAAAAAAGAGAGAAAGGAGGAGAACATGAAAGGAAGATAGGGGAAAGAAGAAAGAAGCAAGGAGAGGAGGATGGAAGGGAGAGGAAGAGAAGGAGAGAGGGTAGAAAGGGGACGAGGAAGCGGAGGTGTGGGGGAAAGGCAAGGGAAGAAGGAAGGGGAAGGAGAGGAAGAAGGAAGAAAGTAGAGAAGGGCGGGAGGGAGAAAAGAAAGGGAAAATGAGGTGGTGTTAAAACAGGAAGAATGGGTGGTAAATAAAGCAACCCAAATTGTATATTATAACTGATTAAATGAAATAATAAATGTATAAGAATGATAAATATATAGAAGAATAACAACTATGTGAATGTATACGGTACTTAAAATGCTATGTAAGAGAATAAAAAATAAAAACATTTCTGGGGAAAAAAATGTTTAATTAACCAACAGACATAAATCAGAATTTGGAAAAGGCAAAGAACCTTGTGAGGTTCTTTGGGGTATCAAGAGCTATGAAAATACGGAATTTTTTGCCTGAGGAAAGAACAAAGGATCAAGATGTCTCCCTGTTCTCTTCCTCTCCACATTAGCTGAATTAGCTAAATTTAAGGTGGACCAGAACTCTGAAATAAGGACTGTACAACTAACTATAATTTTGGAACTGGACATTATGAAAAGGTGGGAATTTGAAGAATTATGAGAAATTATAAAAAAATATGCATAAATTATTAAAATCAAGTTTAAATAGAATTTTGAAGTTAGATATTGAGAAAAAGCAGGAAGTGAAAGAAGAAAAGGGGGGAATAATGAAGTGGTAGAAATGGTGGAAAATAAAAAGCAGATTAAAAAGTTCACTGGGTTTGGTATAGGGAAAATTGAAGATGGGGGTTATGCCCCAACAAAGGGAAATACAAAAGATTTCACTGGGTTTGACAGTGGCTTGGGGAAAATTGAAGAGGTGGACATGTCACAACAAAGAAAAGGGAGAAGACAGGAATAGAGAATTGGGACAAAAGATTTACTAGGAAAAAATCAGCTAATTAGAAATTGTTATGTGGGGAATATAAAGCTGAGATATGTTGTTTACTCCTTTATATAATAATTAAACTGAGTTGCTAACTGATTGAATATGATAATGGAAAGATAATTAAATAAAGGTTAAAATATGTGGAATATGTACAAATATGAATTTGTTATGTGGAGAATACAAAATAGAAGTACGTGATTCACTCTTATACATGATAATTAAACTGAGTTGCTAATTGATTGAATATGACAATGGAAAGATAATTAAGTATAGGTTAAAATATACGAAATATGGATACATATAGAACTCTTAAGATGAACAAAGTGAGGTGTGCACCACTTGTTATTCTACATAGTAGATTAATGGAATTGTAATGAACAATGAACAGTAAGGATTGTTATTTAAAGACAATTAAGCATAAGCTAAGTTAAAATATGGAAAAATGGAGGGGGAACATGAAATATACTTATAATGGAAAATTATTGAGATTATAAAGACAGAACTACAAATTTGGGAGGGTTTTAGCAACAAATAAAATAGAATAGAGCCCTCATAACAGATCAGAGCAAAATATGGCATGTTTTTATCTCGGGGCCAAGAGGAGTAAATTATAGTAATCCTTTTATCATGCAACACAATTTAAATATCAAGATGATCAATAAAATATATAGATATATGGGACACTGAATACCTAGGACTGTAGCATCCCTTTGATTCCAATATTCCCCCACCAGTGGTGGGTTGCTCTTACCGTTGCTACTGGTACGCTGCTCACGGTCTGTTTGTGCACATGCTGGACATGCACTGCGCATGCATGCACAATCCACTGCCCCTGCAACAACCAGCTGCTTGTTGGGACTCATACAGGCACCGTACGCTGTGCGTGCATGCGCATTTTGCCGTTTCCCATAAAAACAGCTATAGAATGCCAGCGGGTGGGTGGGCCAAATGAGCCACCATACCAGTACACTCTCAGCTGCTCCTGGCCACTACCAGTACAGCCGTACCTGCAGCAACCCACCACTGCTCCCCACCCCCAATGAGTGGGTGATATGTATGGAGAGGAGGGAACCCTCTGCCTGATTGGGAGGTGATGCGGAAAGAAAGGGGGTTCAGTGGCTGTGTCTACTATAATAGCCATGGATTTGATCCAGATCATCAAGAGCCTGACCTACAATGGTAGTCTTTGGATCTGATTTTCCTATTGGGGCAGAAGAAGAGAAGGAATTTTGTGTAACTCTGGGTTTCTATTGTAAGAATGACTTGCAAATGAAAGGAATAATATGTTAAACTGGATTTGCCTTATTTTATAGGCAGTTAATTTTGATGAATGCTTATTAACTCAATCCATACATGTTTGGCATCCCTCTACCCTTTTTTAGGATTATGGCTTGTTGCAGAGTGTCTCCATCCATCTCGATGTTTATATCTCACTGCACACACATATGTACAAGAACACATTTGTGTGTGATGAGTGGATTATTAGGACGTCGAAAAGAACTTATATTGCCACTCTGATTGCTTCCGCTGAGTCGCGCCCAGCCGCCCTGTTCAGGATAACCCACTCCCTCCTAAATAGGAGGGATACAGGGGATCCTTTGCAGGGCAGGGCTGAGGATTACGTCCAGTTTCTCGCGGACAAAGTTGCTCGGTTTCGGTCGGACTTGGACTCCAATTCTGCAGAACCAGCCGAGGCACTAAGGGATAATCTGGTAGGCCATCGCTGGGTTGAGTTTCAGGCTGTTGCCCCTGAGGACGTGGACAAGGCCATGAGAGCTGTAAGTGCCTCCACATGTGTACTGGACCCGTGCCCCTCCTGGCTGGTTGTTAACGGCAGGGAGGTGACACGGGGCTGGATCCAGGCGGTTGTCACAGCCTCTCTTCGGGAGGGGGTCTTTCCCCCCGCTCTTAAGGCGGCGGTGGTGAGACCCCTCCTGAAGAAACCATCTTTGGATCCAGCCGTTTTAAACAACTACCGTCCAGTCTCCAACCTCCCCTTTGTGGGGAAGGTTGTTGAGAAGGTGGTGGCCTTTCAGCTCCAGCGGTCCTTGGAGGAAGCTAGTTATCTTGACCCATTCCAGTCTGGCTTCAGGCCTGGCTACAGCACAGAAACCGCTTTGGTCGCATTGACCGATGACCTCTGGAGAGCCAGGGATGGAGGCCATGCCTCCATCCTGGTACTCCTTGACCTTTCAGCGGCTTTCGATACCATCGACCATGGTATCCTTCTGCAACGACTGCGGGAGGTGGGGGTGGGAGGCACTGTTTTACGGTGGTTCTCCTCTTACCTCTCGGACAGGTCGCAGTTGGTGTTAGTCGGAGGGCAGAGATCGACCCCTAGGCCCCTAACATATGGGGTGCCGCAGGGTTCAGTCCTGTCCCCCCTACTTTTTAATATCTACATGAAACCGTTGGGCGAGATCATTCGGCGGCATGGGATAAAATACCACCAGTATGCGGACGATACTCAGTTGTATCTGTCCGCCCTGTGCCAACTCAATGAAGCGGTGGATGTGATGAACCAGGGCCTTGAGGCTTTTAGGGACTGGATGAGGGTTAACAAGCTTGTGCTCAATCCAGATAAGACCGAGTGGCTGTTGTGCTTCCCTCCCACTAATTTGGCAAGTGTTCTATCTCTCAGGCTGGGGGGTCAAATACTACGCCCCTCAGACAGGGTCCGCAACTTGGGAGTCCTCCTGGACCCACAGCTGACTTTTGAACACCATTTGTCAGCTGTGACCAGGGGGGCATTTGCCCAGGTTCGCCTGGTGCACCAGTTGCGCCCCTACCTGAACCGGGAGGCTCTCACAACAGTCACTCGTGCCCTTGTGACCTCTAGGCTGGAATACTGCAATGTGCTCTACATGGGGCTGCCCTTGAAGAGTATTCGGCGATTTCAGCTAGTCCAGAATGCGGCCGCGCGAGCGATCGTGGGTGCACCTCGTTTCACCCACATAACACCTATCCTCCGCGAGCTGCACTGGCTACCTGTCGATCTCCGGGTACGCTTCAAGGTGCTACTTGTCACCTACAAAGCCCTTCATGGTAGTGGATCTGGGTACTTGAGAGACCACCTACTGCTAATTACCTCCACTCGACCAATTAGATCCCATAGATTAGGCCTCCTCCGAGTTCCATCTGCCGGTCAATGTCGGCTGGCAACCACGCGGAGGAGAGCCTTCTCGGTGGCAGCTCCGACCCTATCGAACGATCTCCCCGTGGATTTTCGTACCCTCACCACCCTCCAGACCTTCCGTACAGCCCTTAAAACCTGGCTGTCCCATCAGGCCTGGGGTTAAAGACCGTAACCCACCCGAATTGTATGAATATTGTGCTTTTAATGATGTACTGTCTTATGTGTTAATCTGTTTGTTCTCCCTTCCTTCCGAATTGTAAGCCGCCCTGAGTCCCCCCAGGGAAAAGGGCGGCATATAAATAAACTACTCATACTCATACTCATTATCTTTCAAGTAAATACCACATTGCTTCCTGCCTATGAGCCATGAAAATATATGCAATTTTAAATTAGCCTTTGAAGTATCACAAGCCTATTGGTTGCTTTTGTTGCAAATGACTAACACATTAACTCTGCTGGAACTTGTAAAGAGCCATCTGCTACTAGAAGAATCATTTCTTTGGCTCTTCCTATTGTCAAAAGAAGGAGGGGGGAAAAAAGAGAAAATAAGCATTAAGGACCACTAAGGAAGCAATTCTTTTCAAATTGATCCTCCAAATTTTACACAGTCCAGGACAGCTTTTGTATTCTATAAATGGTTATTATTAACCCATGGAGATGTCAGAGTATGAAGAACGATTGAAGATTTTTTTTTCACCTCCTGATATGTTCTGCTTATTATAAGCATTCTTCCTGATTAGACCAAATAACTTGTGTTTAATGGTTTAATCTGTGGGTGAAACTGCTGCTTCCTAGGAAATCTGTAAATCATTTATCTAGCATGATTAAAAAAAAATGCAGAAAGCCATGATTTCTCCATTTCCTCTGAGAACAGGGTTGAAAATGATTCAATGGTAGGAAACAATATCATTTTCCTCTTTCAACCATTCATTAGACTACAATTGCTATTAAATATCAAGACCATTCATTTCCCTGCTCATATTTTCTGAACTTTCAGGGACAAAGACAGAAAGTTCTACAGCATGATGAAGATCTGAACACTCAGTTAATAGCTGTTAAAAACTGCCCTGTAAGTGCTATGATGGTTGATCTCCTACACATTGATTCAGAAGTAAGAGCCACTTTCAGCTTGTTGGCCTTCTGGCACAGCACAAGCTCCAGCATAACAAAAGCAGAGGTGGGTTGCTCCTGGTTCAGACTGGATTGGGTGAACTGGTAGTAGTGATGGCAGGAGGCTCCGCCGACCCACCCACCTGGACACTTCTATGCATGCACAGAAGTGTCACGCCCACACATGTGTGCGGGAGTGCATCCAAACTGGTAGTAAAAAAATGGCAACCCACCACTGAACAAAAGTCCACATTCTGATTCAAGTATGCATCTATTAGATAATGGGAAAATGGATTCTGGGAAATATTAAACATCACCCAGTCATTGCAGTTCTTGCAGGCTCAACACATCAATCACCTGAAAGGCATAACCAGAAACTCTAGAGCTGTATGCAGAGCCTTAAAATCTTGAATGTTATTATCCATTAGGCCAGTGTTTCTCAACCTTGGCAATTTAAAGATGTGTGGACTTCAATTCCCAGAATTCCCAAGGGTTAGGGTTAAATTGTATACATCCTAAAATTAATTATATATATATATATATATATATATATATATATATATATATATATATATATATATATATATATATATATATATATATATATATATATATACACTAGTCTCCCTTTATTTATTTATCAGCACAAATTAAAAAAACACACAAATATAACAAAGGCAACAGTAAAAATATTGGGTTTCTGTCGTGATGGACTCTTGTGACGAGCCGATTGACAGATGATGGAAGCAGTTAGCTTCCTCCCATAATTGGGGCTTACTAGGGGTTGTAAAAATCATATATTTATCAGCACAAATAAAACACACACACACACACACACACACACACATATATAGTCACAACCCCTGGTATGCTCAAATATGGGAGGAAGGTCACACTTCCATTCTATATATATGAGAGAGAGTGGGTGGGGGGAACCCAGACAATAGCTTTAAAAGTCTAAAGCTCCAGATTACTACTGCAATGATAGTATGCAAAAATAAATGTGCCAAGACCTACAAGGATCTTAATGGAACCCTGCTGGATACAAGTCTCAGAATTCCTCCAAAAAATACTGGTAAATTGTCATTTTTATTGTGGCTATAAGAAATAAATTATGAAACATAGAGAGGAATTGATGTGTTGAGTGTATTTAATCAATACATAAAGCTAATGTAAATCAATACTCTCACTGTTCGCAGATTTGTTGTTTGATTATCTTTTCCAGAATTCTCCCAGGTATTTATGTAAGACTGATAGGTCTGTAGTTTCCTGGATCCATTCCCCCCTCCTTTTTTTAAAAAAGAAAAAGATGGGAACTATATCAGCTCTTTTCCAGAATACAAGAAGCGGGGGATTGCATTGAATTGCATTTGAGAGTCCTGATAATTTGCTTCTTCACAATTCTTCTGCTTAATCAGAGCTCCCTCCTGGAAGCCTGATTGTTATTCTTCAAACTTCTTTGGAAAAAAAAAGATTCTCAGAAATTAAACGTGTAAACATTTTCCCTGTAGTGAGAATTCAGTCTATTTCTTAAGGATGCTTCACAGGCAATCAGAAGAGATGGACAATAGATTTTTCAAAATAACCAGCTCCAGATGATAAACACCAAAGGCGTTAAAATTATTGAAGAAATTGGATGAAAGTTTTAAAAAGTGGTATTGAATCAATCTTCTTTTTTCCCCTCAGTCCCAATTTGCAGTATTTAAAATTGTACTATTTGTACACAGCTAATACACGGAAGCTGATATTAAAAAAATAATAAATTACATTTGATTTAATTTTCTTGGTCCAAATATTTAAGAAGTTTCTTAAACATTCTGTACTTCCAGTTTGTATCTCTTGTCTTCCCAGTAGTTAATAAGACCTACAAATGGGTCTGTTGTCCAGGATCCCACCCTCCATTCTGAAATCAAGGCTGATTTTTTTTTTAATCTTGCAACTCAGTCTTCAGTTTCCCAATAAATCTGTAAATGGTTTGAACTCAAATGAAACAAGCTGCCTTCATCATAAGCCATAGTGGATTTATTTTAGATTCCAAGTATAACACCTTTACCTATATTTATAACATTACTCCATTGGTTATGAAATAGTCATAATCTCACTGTATGCTTTAAAATGCAATGTTTTCGCACATATATCTAACATTCGCTTCTTGAACCTAGTTGTGAATCCTCTCCTCTACTGTCATTGCAAAATGACAGTGAGAGCTCCTACCATCCTTATCATTATATTATAGCAAAAGAGACGAGCGGTAATTTTCTTAATAAAATACTAACAATTTCTGCAGGGATGTTCCATTCTCTCTCAGTGCAGAGAAAGTAAGACTAATTCAAATATGTAAATGTGGAGGGAAGATACACAATGAAATGTATCTCTCCCCCTCCCATTGCCCAGTCAATTCTTCTCTGTCTAAACTAGTGCATTAGGAAGAAAGTTCTATTAGCACTTCTCACTGCCATTCTGTTATGGTTTTTTTTCCTCATTACAATTGCTTCCTCAAGTGGATTGGCCTGATTTCATGGAAATCCTCATGCCAATAACTCTGAGGGATGCACAATGGAAGCAATTCTTCAAGCAAATTGTTTGGGATAATTTCATTATACCATTTAGTCACTGGGTGGCACAGGCAGTCATATCTCATTGGAGTCTGAAGTTTCCTGTTACTGCTCTACATTTTGCAGAAAATAACATTCTTGCCTAGTTTTGTGGCTGACTTTTTGTCATTGTGATCCATGTGGCATAGAGCTAATAAATGTGTTTGTTTTGACTTGGATTTGTCCCAATGCAAGCTTCTCATAGGCTGTGAGGGTCTCTGACTTGAACTTAGTCAAAGAATAGAATATAATAGAGCAGAACAGAACAGAACAGAACAGAATAGAATTCTTTATTGGCCAAGTGCGATTGGACACACAAGGAATTTGTCTTTGGTGCATATGCTCTCAGTGTTCATAAAAGAAAAGATACATTCGTAAAGGTACCCAATATTTGACACAGCACAGCAGATAAGCATCTGAATGAAACCACCTAAAGCAATGGATTGTTTATAACCATTGTCAACAGGAAAACACAGTCCCTTCTTTGATTACACTTTGAATCCACCCATACATTTCTTTTACCTGTCTTTCACATGGTTTAATTGACACATTGCCTTACATTTCTCAGGCTTGGTTGCTCGGTGACAGTTGGCTGTTGAGATAACCACCTGCCCTTGGAATGTCCCATGAGGTATGTGCATGAGACAGGGGGTGCAAGAGCACAGCATTAAATAAAACTAACATTACAGTATATATGACCCATTGGTCAAGGAATTTCAGCTGGCAGCATTCAGCATTTTTCAGACCTAAAAAATTGGCTCTGCCAACTGGCCGGGGCCCCAAATGGGGATGTATCATTTTAGAGGTGATTAACAGACTAGATTACCTCCACCTCCCCCATGTGCATCTTGTTCCATTCCTCCTATCCTTGTCAGCTTTACACTAATGTAATGCTATTGTTTATTTTTTTAGTATTTTATTGGTTTTTAATGATTGTAAGCCACCTAAAGTCACCTCCAGGGTTGAATGAATGAATGAATGAATGAATGAATGAATGAATGAATGAATGAATGAATGAATGAAAGAAAGAAATTATGTTTATACCATGCCCCTACCACGGCACAGCCCAACCATATCAAAATTAATAAGTAAAGATTAGTCACAATTAAAACTCCATCAAAACCAAACCCCCCATTTAAAAGCAATATACACCCTAATATATTTAAAGTAACAAAAAATGATAATGCACCATTATAAAATGAGCCATTTGACTTTCCTAAAAAGTGTTACCACAAAACAATCCTATATCTAACTTTAACTGCAGTTTTCAACATACTCTACAATGTAAGGTACCCATTACAGCTGTAATATTACTCTATAAAAACAGTCTAAATTAAAAATTGAAATAATGCTAGCAAAACCTTTTTTTTCTTCATGAGCAAACTGCAAGCATAAATTATTTTTGTTATGTTCAAACAAACAAACAAACAAACAAACAGAAGAATATCACTTTCGGAGGCTTAAAAGGAATTGTGTTCTTTAACTTTGCATTTTTCTCTTTGCATGAAAAATAATTCATGCCTCTACTATAGCCATCCTAAGCACCAATGTACTATTAAGATGAATGACAGCTATGTTTCAAAGTATTGTGTTGTACATTACTACCTGGGGAAAGATTGGCTTCTGAAACTTTCATTATGCCATTTATACTTCCATCAGTCTAAAAAGCCTTGCAAGGAATCTAGGTTCCATCATCCTGGAAGCCACTGAAAAAGCTGTTTGCTTGATGAAATATCCAGGTATGGGATGCTCTTCTAGTCAATTATGAGCTATTTGCAGTTTTCTTATTACTCTGTATACCCTTTTATCATGTAATGCTCCATATCATTGGCTTTTATGTAATGACCTTAATTTGAACAGGACATAAGCAGAAGTAAGACCTAAGATCTATGCCAGACAAATTCATATGTATGGTCTGCCACACCCAGAGTCATGTATTTAAAGTGTAGATGGTGTTCTTAATACCTGTTGAACTGATTTGATGTAAATCAGACATGCCCTTGTTGTGACAGATGAAGGTGGCCCACAAGATAAAACTTATGAATCACAGCTTTCCATTGCTATGTGCAGTGCTCCCATATATCTTTAGAATGCTTTAGTGTTGCCTTGTTTTCTGACTGAACCACTTTATGCCTGACCTACTTCTTAAAACAAAAACAATCAGGTTTTTCAGAGACCTATTTCAAAGGTCACTAAGTGATCCTTTGGAATGCAACCAGGCCACATTAATATAACCAGAGCTCATTGCACTAAGCAAGCAACTCTTGTGTTCACGCATGCAGTATCTTCACTCTTCTCAGTCTAACAAGCTTTAAATTCTCCATGTCTTCTGAAGGAGAAAATTATGGTTATCAACCAGCAGCAAATGTGAATAGTATACTATAATCCATTTTTGGAAGCCAGCTTAATATTGGAGTTTGCTCCAATGCTTCCAATTCTTCCATATGACCTCCCCTATCAAGATCCAGATTTAATCACAGTTTGAAAAGAAGTGAAGAGACTAAATTCACATGTAAAAGGTTTTATTAACTCAGCTGAACTCAGGATTAAAGCAGCTTAGTTACATGCAGATTTATTTCCTTCATTAAATGACTCTCCCTCCATTTGTGAAAAAGAGGAGCAATAATACACTGTGGAATATTGTGATATGTTATATTTTTCTACTTGCTAGCCTTCATCTGAAATTCCATTGCAAAATGTGGAAGACAACGTGGAATGGAAAGGAATTTTGCCTGCCACTTTACTCCCTCCCTCCCCCCCCCCCCACTGATGGATTGATAGATTGAATCATTCATCTTTCATCCTGTTTTTATACTAGTAACTCCATAAATATTCAAATATATTTACGGCAATCCTGATTGTCTCCCACAAAGTCACTTTTCCTACTTGTGAAGGGCCATTGTAGTATAATCACTTCATTTGCATTCAGCCACTACCTCCATCAAGAAGTGGAAAGACATCTGTTCAAAGTATAAGGGAATTCACCTTTGGAGAACAGGTGGCCTTTTTTTTGTCTTTTAAATCTCATTTTAAAGAACACTTTAACAGAAGCAAAGGCAAATATCTTGAAGGTTTGCAGGAGAGGCAAAAACACAGAAGGTTTCCAGTGGTAACAGAAAAAATACATTGTACAGTATCATAAAGGGGGGAAAAAGTAAAACGGGAAGAAAGGTTTATGGGCATGTGTGGGTGGGTTTCAAGATAAGGAAATGACCATTTCAAACTGGGAATCAACTATGCCTCTGATTGAAGCCTCTACTACACCAGTACCTCTTTATTTGTTCTCAAATGCAGCTTCCCCACCTCTAACTACATGTACTAATTGGAGAGACGTGCTTTTAATTCCAGCATAACAAAATCAAGATTTTTTTTTTAAAAAAAAATGCTTTAGAACAATTCCATCAGCCTCAAAATCCCCTCAGTTCTAAACTCAAATGTCAGATAAAAGAAGGGAAGTTGAATCATATTATTTATTAGCAACCCAATGAGCACAGATTTCTAGATTAGGCAGTACAAAAAGTATTTAAAGTCCAGTTTGCTGGTTGTACACGTTCATTTTAAACTTAACTTGTTAAATGGTCTAAGAGGAAGGGAGATTTGTATTGCAAAAGGGAAAGTCATCTGTTATCTTTCTCACCATTATATGATTGTTAATAGTAATTGTAATACTCTATGGTTACAGCCAATTAACCAGCATACTATTTGGGAAGTATCTAATATGTCTTTAAAACCATTATTTATACTGCAGTGATAATTTCCTTTTTAAGTGGCTTTTAATGCCGACTGCACTGTACCTTAATCATTAATGGGGCACAGAAGCCAGAAGAGAGCTAATGGTACCTTTGGCTTGAAGTGTCATCCATTAACAATGCAATCAATTAATGAATTTCATTTTCATGAAGAATAGGTATTAATCAAACCCTGCGGTAGAGAGGTTTAATGACTTCACATCATATTCAGAGCGGATAAAGGGATATAAAGAGAGCCATCTTTAAGTCAAGTCGAATCCATGCCAGGGGAATGCAAGAGTTTTGCCCCCAGATTGATCCTTGGCACTTGCCCAGCTTCCTGATCCATCTGCAGAATTTTTCTTTTTCTTTCTAGAGTAATTTAATTCAGTAAGAAAAAGAGAGAGATGTTCCCAATTTATAACATAATTTATGTTCAAATAATCCAGGATGAATATTTCACATTCCCCCTTTCCCTTTTACTAACAGGACAAAGTCAGGCACTAAAAATTAAATAGAGGGGATAGGATAGTGTTGGCGAACCTTTTTAGCACCAAGTGTGGAAACGGGAGCGTGTGCGGTGGGGGGGGGAGCACTGGAGCACTGTGCACGTGCAAGAATGCCGGAAACTGGAAGAGCAGTTCCCCAACACGCATGTATGCATCAAGAAGCTGAGTTTCCAGTTTCCGGCATGCATATGCATGACGGTCACCTGGCCTTCCAGTTTCTGGAGTGCATGCACAAAGACCAGCTGGCTGGTACATGTGCATGTCGGAAACAGAAGACTAGGTGATTGATGCGCACATGCATGCCAGGGAGCTGCTCCCACATATACACCCTGAAACCCAGGAAAGCAATGTGCAATGGCTGCCATGCCCAGAAGAAATGGCTCTGTGTGCCACTTCTAGCATGTGTGCCATAGGTTCGCCATCATGGGGATAGGAATGCCATTTAAAAATCCCTCTTCCTCCCCATTCTTACCATATGCAAGAGAACTTTTCTCTTTCATCTTCACCTTCTAGTTACTAAATCCTAAGCAGTGGTCAAGTGAACAAGCAACATTATTTGACCTATAATTGGTCTACATTACTCTCCAGGCCTTCTCTCAGATCAGATAACAAATGCTTGCTGACAATCCTTTCTTGCTATCAAGCTAGCAGAACCCCAAGACGGCATAACTTGCTAAAGAAAAGTGGTCATCTTTTCTGGCTATGTGGTGTTATATTGTAACCTGAGAGGCTCACCTGAAAATGCCTACTCTGACATGACATTGACAGTCCAACCTACTTCACAGGATTGTTGTGAGGGTAAAAAGAGGGAAACTCTGGTATCATATAATCTACCTTGAGCTATTTGTGGAAAAGGTGGAATAGAAATGTGATAACGATGATGACAACGATAAATGTTCTGCACATAATCCTAGCTGTTTCACAGGGGGGAAAGCTGTTTGTACCCTGCAGGGAGACAAAGCTAGAGACTTTTGGCAACTGGATAAGTGACTGAGAATCTGCATCTCCTTTTTAAATGTAATTTATTTATTTATTTGGTTTGTCAAACATGTACGAGATAACTGGTATAAGTATAAACATGAACATGAGCACATGAAATGAGTACAATTAAATGGCTACAGTAGGACAGGGACGGTAGGCACGCTGGTGCACTTATGCATACCCCCTTACAGACCTCTTAGGAATGGGGTGAGGTCCACAGTAGACAGTTTAAAGTTAAGCTATGGGGGTTTGAGGAAGTAACAATGGAGTCAGGTAGAGCATTCCAGGCATTGACAACTCTAGCGCTGAAGTTGTATGTTCTGCAATCGATTTTTGAGCAGTTTATCTTGAATTTGTAGCTATTGTTTGCCTGTGTATTATTGACAGGTAGGACATTGTAGCAGACACTTTTTGTGTGCTATGCTTAGGTCATAGCATAGATGGCGTAGTTCACAGTTGTCAAAATTTCAAGACTGGCGGCATAAGGTAGTCTATTGTAAGCAGGAGAGTAGAGTACTCTCCTCGTGAAATACTTCTGCATCCACTTGATTGTATTAATGTCCCATATACAGTGTGGATTTCAGGTAGCTGAGCCGTATTTGAGGATTGGTTTGGCAAAGGCTTTGCCAACTTCCTGCAAGCAATGCCAAAACTGGTTCAAGCAATTCTATTACCTGTACAGGGCATAGAGGGTTTTTGATGCCACAGGAACTCTTCACTTGTAGCCTGTCTTCTGTGCATCTAAAAAGCATAGAGTTCATACAAAATACAGCACTGTAACCTTCGTTTTGTTGCTTGTTTATAAGGAAGCCCTAGTCCTCTATGCCTGTTCGTCAATTGCTTTTTAGCCCCTAAAAGGTATGACACAGTATTTAAATCCTGATTGAAGCTTTTTTCAGCTTCAAGATTGTTCCTTGTTGGAAGCTGAAAGATGTCTAGCAGCAGTGCTTTGAAGGAGGTTTTCTGTACCTTCCTTGATGGGGCCTAAATCCAGGAGATAAATGGTTCACTCAGGAGATTGACAGATTTCTTATCAGCCTTTGGCCATGCACTTTCCATCCCCCCCCACCCCGTTATGTTCAATCAAAATGCATTCAGTCTAAGATTAGGGAGTTTCAGTGAAATAGCTGTCCTCCCTTTTTTATATACTGAAGAATAAACGTAACAAAATCTGACAGGAATATAAAGGTAAAGGTGGCTTGAGCACTGAAAGATCACAGTTAATTTATTATTACAATTATTTCAGAAAAAGGTGTGTTTCTGAAGTGATTAGAACCCGATATCTATATATTCATTTGTACCTGCAGCACTTCAATGAAGATTTTTTTTGTCATACGTGATCCATATTTCCAAGATTCCTAGTTGCTGGGAAAAATGCAATCAACATCTATTGTTCTTGTACTTTCTATCTACAGCTATTCATTGTCTTTTCATCATTAAATAGTTTAGCCTAATTGTGTACACTCAAAAAGAGCCTACAATTATTGGACAACCATGAGACCCTTGCTGTAATTAACAGCTTTTCCACCACCACCCTTCCTCAGTCTCAAATAGCTAATTCTTCAATTCAGACTTAAGAAATTCCTCTGCTTTTCATGGACATTTGCAATGCTTGACAAGCAGAAAGACTATAGAATGTAATGCCTTGTACCTTGTTTGCCTTGCTTGCCACTGATGTGAAGCTAGACCTTGATACAAATTAAAAAAATATGTCAACTGCATATGGAATATTAGGACTTTTAGTTCTAAAAGCAGAAATGGATTTCTAGATGGTGTTTAACACAATCACTATATCAATTTATTCTATTTTCACACACACACACAATGGGCATCTCTATTATTTCATATATATTAACTAAAGTTTTATGCTTTGTTTAGGTAAGAGTTGGTTTCTGTTGGAGTTTTATTTCAAGAACTTACAACATAAAAGCAAGTCAGAAGGTGAGCAATTTGGACCCTATAACGTGGAGCACATAGGGTTTAATCCTTTGCTTCATATTATCCCCCCCCTCCCAATGAAATATCTTTGGAAATAAGCATTAACTACCAAAGGAAGCCTGTACTGAAATATTTTACTCCAAGTTGCATATTTAAGGGAAATAATTTTCAAGCAGGTGATGTTTTCATTGCCTGCATCTTGGAAATTAAGAAGTATTATATATGCAAGTATCTGTAATTAATGACATTATATTGTTCCTTCATGTGCAACACAAAACATACATATCATGCAACCACTGTAGAATATTTAACTTGCTACTCATAGGAGAAGCTGTCTACATTCCCTCTTTCAGTTTTCACTGAAGGCTTTATTGTCAGGGAATGTCTCAGCCCCTCTCCAAATTAATCACCTCCTTACCTTGAAAGGTGCGTCTTGGCAGTTTTTTATACTCTTCCAGTTCTCAAACTTTTTTGCAGTTCCTTCTTCAGCCTTTATCATCTTTTAAAACTGCATTTTATGAAAATGATACAGAAAAAGTACCTGGATATTTGATGCAAGTCTGAAAAGAGGAGGAGGGGGAAAAGGAGGAGAGGGAAGAGGGGAGGAAGAGGAAGAAGAGGGGGAGGAAGAAGAGGTGCTACAAATTCAGCCCTTACAGTTATTCTAGTACTTACAGTAGCAAAGATTTTCCTCCAGGCCTGGGAAGAGGCACTGTACTTTGATTATGAAAGGTTTGGTTTTCATAGTTGCCTCATGGATGTGTTTTTCATATACAAATAAACAAAACAAATGGTGAAGAGTGATGCTAAGCGACTGGGCATGTTCCACACTTCCAAGGGCATGGGAGAGGAGGGAGGAGGGGGGAGGAATATAATTGTTAATACCATCATCACAACCACCTGATCAAAGGCCCAATCCTTTTATACAAGAGACACAACAGATGTAAAAAAAAAAAAAAAAAGGGATTGGCGCTTCCATCATGCAGTCATAGCCACCATTATGACCCTCCCCCTTCAGCCTTCGGCAATGCCTGAATACCTCACTACAAATCACAAAGTTACTGCAAAGAAAACAAAAGTCTAAGCTCAGTTGTCCCTGTGGACGAGAATAAACGCTTGAAAGTTATTAAAACGGAGACTTTTGAGACTTGGGGCTGCCGGCTTCAGATTTGATTTTAGACTTTAATATATTACATGAGACTTGAGAAGTTCTTTCCAGCTGAAGAACTCCAGCAGATAGAACAGCAGTGGGTAACCTACTTGGGTATTTCCTCTGGCATGCTGCCATTCCACATCATGTCTCCGGGACTATTTATAGAACCTTCTTCCACATTAATGTCAAAGAAGCTGTTCGCAGAGCCAGCTATTGCCAAGTTAAGTGCATTCCAAATTCTGGTCAATGGGAAACTATCTGGCAAAAAGCTGAAGGCAAGAAGATTGTGGTGGGAGATCAGGAAGGGGACTTACTGTGCATAACACCACTAGCCCATTACAGCTTTATTGTCTAGAAAACCTACTCTCAGACTTCCAGATAGATAGATGATAGATAGATAGATAGATAGATAGATAGATAATGATGATGATGATGATAGATAGATAGATAGATAGATAGATAGATAGATAGATAGATAGATAGATAGATAGATAGATAGATAGATAGATAGATGGGCGGGCGGGCGGGCGGGCAGGCAGGCAGGCAGGCAGGCAGGCAGGCAGGCAGAACAATCAGTGCTGGAATTTGATTTGTCACATTTCTGTTCTATCAGTCATTGGGTCACCAGCTGGCTTGCAAAATCACACATTTAAAATCAGCTGGAGCAATTGAGAGATCCTTGAAATGGCTACTCACAGAAATGCATTTTCAAGGCTTTCTCAAAGGGCACTAATGTTGTTAGTCCTTTTAATTCAATAAAGGGGGTATGTTAAAGCTTTCGAGCAATTACAAGAGCTGGTTCCTTGCTTCTCTGTTCTAAGAAACAATTACACACACTCTTGCCTGATCTTCCTCTTCTAAATAAACATTTTTTTCATTTCAAACACTATAATATGACATAGTTAAAACTCATGTATACTAAATTCTGATTACACAAGCACAGTAATTTCAGATATAAAGTGGCAGTCTTTACACTAACAGAGCTAAAAATTAATTTAAGTGGAGTACAACCCAAGAGTCTCAGTAAACATCATCTAGTACTTAGAGGAAAAGTCACTTTTAAATCAGTAGAAGATAAATGTTGCATCTGCTCGTATTTGGTCACACAATGTAAAACTCCATTATGATCAATGGATCCAGAAGACAATTCATCCTGGGAATCTACTTCATAATCTGCCGAAATAGTAATAAACCTCTTAACTCTAAACTTCAACAATCTTGCTTTTGGTGGCCTGCCATGTTGAGTTCCCAAAATATACACAAACAGAACAGTTATTGTAACAGTAAATATTGCTTCGTTCCTAATTACAGGTATTTGAATGGCATGATAATTGGTTATTCCTTTATCAAATTGGCCTCACCTACTTGGTGTTGTTTAACTGATCTACACCAAGAATGGAGAAGAATTGGTTTCAATCCCTATGTGGATTATGATGATAGTATTTGTAGATTTTTTTAAATTAAACATACTGAAGAAATAAAATAGACCTTCTTAAAACCTATTAGTCAGTGCCGTAGTGGCTTGAATGCAGCATTGCAGGCTAACTCTGCCGACTGCCAGGATTTTGATCCTAACCAGCTCAAGGTTGACTCAGCCTTCCATCCTTCCGAGGTCAGTAAAATGAAGAGCCAGATTGTTGGGTGCAATATGCTCTTTAAACCACTTAGAGAGGGATGTAAAGCACTATGAAGCAGTGTATAAGTTCTATTGCCATTTCAGAAATTGATGTTGATAAAGTAAAGCTGATTTGTCCTTATAAAGAAACAGCATCTGCTAGCTGGCCCACGACTGAAAGATCAGCATTCTAAAGTACCTGGTGATAAGACAGCTGTGAAGTTAGGCAGCAATAAAATCTCACTGAAACAATAAACTGACCTCAGATGGACCCAGATTCCCCCAGTGATTCTCCAAGAATGAGACTGTTGTTTGCACAGGCCATGCATATAGAAAAAACTGCCAGTTCTTTCTGGTTGGGTTCTTGTCCTTTCTACACAAATAGGTAGCTCCACTGAGGGGGGCGGAGTTCCTAGCTTTCATGTGTCTCTGGATAATCAGATGAAAAAGAAATTACGGTAGTCTTTTTTCCCCTTCTGTTGCATATGCATCATGAGTTTGATCCAGATAATTCCCATGTTTTTTAAAATGAATGAAATTACTGATATTTCTATGTTTCTGAGGTCAGCTAATTTTTTAGGAGCTTTAAATTAACAAGCATAATTTACACTCTCAATCCAGCATAATTTTGCTGTCTTTTGATACAAATATATTGCTGTAACCATAATACTTATAATTGGGTAAGTGGTGGAATTCAAATAATTTAACAACCAGTTTTCTTCCCTAATGATTTCTTCCAGCAACCTGTTCACCAAACTGCTCAGAAAGTTAACAACAGGTCCTCCTGAAGTGGTGTGACCTGGTTGAATCCCACCATTGGATAAAGGCATTGCTGAAATTTTGTAAAAGAAAAGACTCTATATTCAAAAACAGGTCCTTACATTAATTAGTCACCAATTAAAATACATACCAGTAGATGCCAATTTTTGCTTTAATGTGCCTTCTGAATTTACTTGACTATTTATAAAATAATCCTTTAGTCCAGGGGTTCCCAATCCCTGGTCCATGGATCAGCACTAGTCCATGGCATGCCAGCAACCAGGTTATGTAAACAACCAAAGGCCCATCAACGATATGCAGGCAGCCCACAAAACCACACCCTCTCCGGTCCATGGAGAAACCTTTCTTCCTGGAACCCTGCTGCCCAAAAGGTTGGGGGCCATTGCTTTACTCCAAACTGATTTTTCTGTCTCCACACATTACTAGGTGCACCTACAACGTTTAGGAAGATACAGCCATAATCCATAATTGGCAATAATGGGGAGGGAGATGGAATTAAGCAATACAGAAATGTTAAGCATTTTTATGGAAGACAATCTGGATTTACCACAAAAAAATTCAATAGGTTTGCTATACTCTTAGGATTCAAATATAGGGATAAACTAAGAAGAATGTATTCTTACATTGCCACTATAGAACAGACCAGAATTGAACTTAGCATGTTCATTGGGCAGCTTAAAAGAATATGATTCTGATTCACATAGCTGTGATTTCAGCTTCTTGTAATCAGTAGCCAAACCTTCCAGTTCTATTATTGTTCATTTATAATATAGTACATTACTCAAACCTCCTGGTATATCCCCTACACAGTAAGGGTATTTTGACTATTTTTTTCTCAACCAAGAAAAAAGGGAGAATCCAGAAGTATAAAATAGGAGTCAAAATGATGCCAATATAATGGATTCATTGGCCTGCTCAGGAAATATCACAAGGATAACTCTAGAGAGAAGAGATGCTAGGAAGGCATTGATTTACATAACACTAAAGCTTTTGTTACAACAAAATATCACAGTCTTCCAGCCCAGATTTATGCTCTGGTTGCAATTTGGATGGACAGCATACTATCAAATATCAGAAGGGTAATTTTGTGAGGCAATAAGGACTGCAAGAGACTCATTTGGGTCAACATTTAATTTTTAGGAACCAAATCCTAGTCCACAGTATTCAGTAGGACTTAACTTCAGTTATGTATAAATAGAATTGGAGCTGTGATTTTGGTAAAGGTAAAAGTAAAGGTTCCCCTTGGGCATATGTGCTAGTCGTTTCTGAATCTAGGGGGGCAGTGCTCATTTCCGTTTCAAAGCCGAAGAGCCAGGACTGTCCGAAGACCTCTTCCGTGGTCATGTGGCCGGCATGACTAAATGCCGAATGTGCACAGAACACTGTTACCTTCCCACCAAAGGTGGTCCCTATTTTTCTACTTGTATTTTTATATGCTTTTGAACTGCTAGGTTGGCAGAAGCTGGGACAAGTAACACAGCACTCTGTTACGCGGCACTAGGGATTCGAACCACCAAACTGCCAACCTTTCTGATCAACAAGCTCAGCGTCTTAGCCACTGAGCCACCGCGTCCCATATGTGATTTTGGATGTATGCCAAATAGCAGTAGAAATCTCTGTGTTTTGTAGAATAGGACTAATGCGTGGTAAATATCTGGATACTAATAAATGTTTTGATGTCAACAAAATTGTATTTCCATTTGTTACTTCATCATAAACTATATTTGTTATTTTCTTACCTTGGTAAATTAAACATTGTGTTTTCCAACATATATTCGGTCAATATCAGAGTCTTCTGAGCATCTTATGGTATGTAGCATCAAAAATAGCATTTAAGAATAACCATACAAATAAACATGAAGAACAAGAGAGCTCAGAAGACATTGGTAATATAAACTTATTCTTTGAAATGAATTCTTCAACAAGGGTATGTGCTATCCTTTGGATCACTGTAAGTAAGAAATCCAATTGCTTTAGGCCACTGAGCTGCAGGGTTTATTTTATTTTCCATCTCACTGAAGTTGAACTGTGGCATCAAAATGGAATGTCTCACAGCCAAGTTCTAGCCTATTTCAGTGTGTTGTTATTAAGGGGGTCTTTTAAAAAAATGTCCAACAGCTGCAAATAGGGAAATGGTAATATATGCATTTTTTATAATGGATAGCTCATGAATTAATTAACAATTTGTCATATATTCATGTATATGTTATATTAGCCCAACATTTCCAGACAGTTCATCCCCCCCTAGGTAGTCTGAGCTGTAATATAAAACATCTGGAAGGCACAAGGCAGGGAAAGATAGGAGTTGCTAAAACCTAAGATTGTGCAGAATTGCCAGCATAAAGAACATGTATTTGTAGCACAATTACCTGCATGAAATAGGAGAGCAAGTAGCTTTTCTGTCATAACATCCCATTAGAATTGGATATGTATGTCACTTTTATAGCCCAAGAAACTGTGTGTGTGTGTGCACATGCATTTATGTTTGGGTCCTTCTAAGACTTTAAGCCCATATTCCTGCTAAGTACTAAGCTACCTCTATCCGATCTTTGATCTGCGTGACTCTTCTCCCTGTGTCCCAAGGTCAGTTCCACATCCCATGATATACTCTGAGTTCAATTCCAATAGTTTTAACTGTTTGTCATTTCCTTAGTCCATTTCTAGTGACCCTCTCTTATGAAAGACTATGAAAGTGTGATATGACTTATTTGTTTTTTCTCCAGGTTCTCCAGCTCTAGATTACCACAATAAGTATCATTCCTATGTCTGGGAGATCACATGATTGGCTGACTCTTTACCTTCTCTATTCTATCACAATCTTCATTTCTGCCACAGAATGCTGTGAGATAATTAGTTATTTAGTCATGCACATCTTTGGTCTATCATTCATATGCACAGGGGGAAAACAGGGGGAAAAAGATTAAAGGAGATTATTCATGACTTGTCCACAAAGTCTGTTTCTCCCCATCGGACAGCAATTAGCAACAGCATTAGCAGAAAATTTGGGCTTCCTATCAGCTATTTACAAATTAACTTACTGTGACTGTCTTCCTGACTTTTAAATCCCTTTCCTTCCCATCAGCAAAATACTTATTTCTCCTGGCACATAATCCTATCCCCACTGACAGCCGGGCCTGTGATATTCATCCCAATACTTATCCTCATAGACATATTTCAAAGCCAGCCTTGCTAGTAAAAACACAGCACAAAAGGAATGAAATGTATTTGACATTGCAGTGCCCTGATATCCCAGACACCATGCCAGAAAAACCATCAGGAAAAGGGATGAGAGGGAAAACCGTGTCAAGGGGATGGTTTGGAAGATGTGTCATGTGTCTCCAGTTTACATAGATGTGACAATACTGGAATAAAATAATAATTCAGGGGGGGTTTCCCCCCAAGTGGCTAATGGCTATGCCTGAATTGTCCCAAACTCATATCTTGTCTTTATTTTATTTCCCCATTATTCCATTATTTCCCCATTTCTTTTATCTGATAAATTCCAGTCCTCTTGGAGCTGAGCAACTTTAAATTGCAGCTTCTCTCTTTATTTCTTGTATCTTAAATTTGCCCAGGCTAGGAGATTTATAGAGAAAAGCTCTTAGATACTGAATACCAGAACGGAAGAAGTGTCATTCCAAAATCTATTCAAGAATAGTTTAACTACTCTGGGTGGGAACCAATTAATTAAATCAATTCATTGATCAGCCTATTTTAACAAAGTTATTCTTCAGAGCAGATACAGGAGCTTGCCTTTACCACTTTTGTATGAAAAATGTATGTTGTTATGGGTGAATTAGATCCATCCTCCACATGCTGTTACACTCCTCTTTATGTAATGATATCTGATGAAGACTCATTTTTTCTTTGTTGTTATATGTTCCAAAAAAAGAAATCTTACATTAATTTTCTCCTAGTATATAATAAAGGTAAAAGTTTCCCATGCATATGTGTGCTAGTCGTTACCAACTGTAGGGAGAGGTGCTCATCTCTGTTACAAAGCTGAAGAGTCAGTGCTGTCTGAATGTATGCACTGAAGAAAGTACCAAAGACAACTCTCTTATGCCAAGTACAGTGATGAACTACTATACTAGAATTCACATTAAATCAGTTTGTTATACACTATTAATATATATTGTCAACCTATGGATCTCAGTAAGAATCATCTATGGACAAACATGTTATTCCAGAAAACATGAGCTGCCAGCAGGAATAAATGACCATTGAGGTTCCTTCTTCTAGAACTCTGTTTATTATGCAATCACTTTATTATATGGGCAGACATTGGAAGCAGAGAATTGATGGGCATCTTTCTCTTGTTGAATTGATGGGCATCTTTCTCTTATATAGCATTTCTTCTGCTCCATTTCCTCCTCTTAGAAGTTTTTCCTAATGTTCAGTTTACATTCCAGCATGAATCCCATCAGGGGAATGGGAGATGGATCGGGTACAAAATGTCATGGGAGAAGTTACTTGTAAAGAAAGTTATGGGGCTAGAGAAAGGTTTTGTGTGGCTTCCTGCCAGTGATCTACAATGGAAGAAGGGAAGAATATTCAAAAAGATCAAGATGGTGGCTTTGATCACATGAGTTCTTGATTTTTCTGACTCCTTGGGGATACTTCTACTTATCTTCTCTATTGCATGACCCCTATTCTGCATTAACTCTGTGAGGGTATCAGGAATATGTGTGAACAAACACTTATTAGGTAATTAATAGTTCCGCCCTTAGACATATATACTGCCACCATACCTGGTAAAATTGGTTTCATCACTCCAGAATATTTTTTAAAATTTAGTCCCCATTGGAAAAATGTCTATGCACCTGAAAACAATTTATTTCCCCAGGAAAAGCTATTGTGGCTTAGATCCCACAAGGCAGACAAACAAGTTGGAGCAAAATATGTACAGTAGAGATAGGCACAAAAATTGCTGGAAAGGAAAACCATTCTGTCTGACTGTGATAGGGCCAATTAAATATGGTAAGGCTGTTTTGGACTGCAAATGTGAATGGCTTCAGGACTATAAAACAGATGCACACATGCAACATTTTCCTTAATTATCATCACTAACCTTTTCCAGACAGGATTGTTTAGTCAAATAAGAACAATCAGTATCTTAATTGTTTTATGAAGAAGCATTGCAGTGCCTGCTCTTTTGCTCTTAATCCTCCATTTCTCTCTCTATCACTTATGAAATGCTTAATTAGTCATTATGATTCAGTTTAAAAAAAACATTTACCCATGACAACAAATGACATGCAGAAGCATAAACAGAGCTTTGAAAAAGCATTCCAAAATTGAAGATAAGGCACAGATCAAGAAATATTACCAAATCAGGAACATATCACGCTCCTTAAATATACAACAATATTTATATTTAAGATGCATTTCTATATATCTCTAATGCATAGGTTTCAGCTGAAAAATGGTCATTATCAGACAAAATGAAAAGTTATACATAATCATGACTACTGTTCTGACATAGGTTTCCCCAAAAAGCACGAAACTACTGGTCCGGGGGGAAAAAACCTTTTATTAAACGAATGTGAATTCCTGTCACTCACATTCAGAAAAGGCCTGGTAAATAGTCTTTCAAAGGTGAATTTATGACCACAGACTTATCTAGCTTGGAAAGCTCCCATGTAAATATTTTCCAAACACAGTGCTGTGCAAGGAAAGACTTAGCAGAGAGTCTCTGAGATTCACAGGCAGATCTTCACACTCCTGAAATGAATGAATGAATGAACGAATTGTTTCCTGCAAAAGCCCTCTCCCTTTTCACTCCTCTTTTATTTCCTATGGGAAAGGCCATTCACCATCCACCCAAGTCGACCCTGATTTCTTAGCTGTTCTTTTCTTCTGGCAGCTCTGTGCATGTACACACTGGGAACAGGCTCCAGCTGTTCCCTCTGCATCACTGCTGTCTAGCTCTGAAGGCAGCTGAGAACTGCCAGGCAGCCTTGGCCCCATCTCTGCCTCTGATGCAGAGCCCTCGTCCGAGGCTTCCCCAGCCTCAAGGACTGGCCCATGTTCCTCCCCAACCTCCTCACTGTCCGACTCTGCTGCCAACTCCGCTGGCCCCTGGCAGGCCACAACAACTACACCTGTCCTTTGTTCACTGTTATACCTGCTAGATCAGATCTACACAATTCAAATAAGCTGATTTATTGCTACAAGCCTATGCTCAGGAATCTTCTCAATTAACATTCAGCACCTGGTTAGCGTTAGATAAGAGTCAATAGCACTCAAGGAAGGTTGGACTTAATTTGTGGTTATGTAGAGATTCTAGGCTGGTTCCTCTTTTCAGTCTGCCTCCAGGCTCTGCCATTCCTTCCCCCAAGCCTATGAATGATCCTAATGATCCACGATTATCTTCTGCTAGAAAAAAATCTTACCAGGTTCATTTCCAAGCTGGGAATAAAAATGCAGACAACCAGAGTTCAAGTTTATATATGAGTGCAACATTATCACCTTTAAAGCCATTCCTGACTTGGGGCCAGGTTACCATCATTCTTTTCATTCAGTTAGATATCCAGCAGGTTGGGCATGTTGCAGGTCCTGTCAGCTAAAGAATGTCAGTTAATGGGACCGTAGCCTCTGCCCTCTGAAACATTATCTGTTCAGAGATCAGGATGATCCCAACCCTGCTGACTTTCTTTATGACCGTGAATACTTGGTTGAATTAAGGGCCCCATTTCTATTAACATTTATGGTTACAGTTCCATTTGGTGCTATATATAATTATTTTGCATTGTTTTACTTGTTTTATTTGTTTTCAATGTGTTTTATGTTCTGTGATGTGACTGCTCAGAATCACTTGAGAGGGGTGGCTATAGAAACCAAATAAATAAATATACAAGTTACAACATGAGCCCACCCATGGCTTGCTGTTCTGCATCCAATCACTTATAAAGTCTATCGGTGGTCCCAGTTCCTTTTTAAAATGGATCTCTAGTTTGCTCATGGGAAAGATTTTATTGAGTTTGACAAATTCAGTTCTAGTTCTTTTACATCAGCCAAATTTGCCAATTTGCTGATTTCCTGTAGGTAGCAATATTTGGAATGAATATTAGTAAAACATCTGAAAATCAAGGTCACTCAGATTAACAAGGCTGTGTCAGAACTGGAGAAAGAAAGAAAAAACAACATTCACATTATCATAAAGGAATAATGCTTATATTGGTATATGTTATATGAAATGAACTATCAGATATTTTCTCTGCCTTTTACTTTAACTATATGAGAGACAAATAAGAAGGTCATTTCTTTTTCCTTTCCTTGTTTAGTAATATTTCTGGAGTGCACTTGAAGTGAAGTGTATTTACTCTTTCATTGTGTTCTCCATTCTCCTTGTATATGGTTGCCGGTCTAAATGCCATTGTGAGAGAAAGGAGTCATGAACATTGTCTCCTGTGCATTTCTACATTATGGCATTTAATAAGTATGCTCTAATATTTCCAAAGGTCAATTACAATCATATTACTCAAGCAACACCTTACTGTGAGATTAGAAAACCAATTAGAAACAGGGCTAACAGGCATTTATTCAACAACCATGCAAAGTGTGGTTGGATGCAAAGACAGGTTGCTGCTTATGTACTTAGCTATGATCTTATGCAAACCTTCTTGGGATTAAGATTCATTAAAATCTAGGATGTGCATTTGCTGAAGAGCAAGATGAGGATCAGTTTAGCATACAATCCAATACATTTCATCTTGGGCATACTGTAGATCTGGAAAAGTAAATCATTGGCCATATTGATACAATAAGTATATAAGTGAATCTATACAATGCCTTCCAAGCTGATTAGCAATAAGGGCATAGTGGAAGCTACCCTCTAAACTATGCAACTATTTTCCAATGTTAAAGGTGAAAGTGCTCTTCAGTGCTTGGTGATTTGTCCAAATTCTTCAGTGTTTGGAGTGCAAATGTGTATAAAAACAAACCACAGAAATGTCCTGATCTTTCTTTCTTTTTTGGGGGGGGGTAAAAATTTTTTTATTTTCAAAACAAACATACAAATACTGTAGAAAGTGTATCCACTGGTTACAAAAGACTTTTGTGCATCTCTTCCACTGTCATCAAATATAATTCATATTAATTCAAATATCTTAACTCAAATATTTATTATATTACCATCATCATGCCTCCACTTTTATTTGACTATAGTTATCATCCTAAAATATACCAAGATTTAATACATAACCACATGCTGGCATTTCATTTACGTATTTATAAAATCCTCCATTAACATTAAATCCTCATATCCTGTTTTAGCTAAACATCCATAATATTTAATACCAAAATTTTCTAATCCTCCATGTATATAATTTATTATCATTATCCTTTCTTTATTTAACTATATCCTATATCATAACATTTTCCCCCTATTAGTTAAAACTTAACTGTGTCTAATTTTGTTTTTTTTATTATTATTGTTATTAATAATCTTTACACATAGTCCAAAATATTTCTAACCTTCCCTTCTCATATCCAATTATTACTTATCATAACAGCTCAACATTGTATACATTACTGTCATTATCAATTTTTTATTTAACTATAGCTATTATCACTGGATTTAACTAAGTTTACCTAATTTTGAATTATACTCTTCCATCTATCAACCTGTATCTCTCCAATAGCAAAACAATCTTATATCTACTGCCATTTGTGGATCCAATTCTCCAAACATCTTTTTAAACAAGTCTGTACGGAGTCCTCTTTGCACCTTCTTGTTCGTAGTATCTCTCATATAATGTTGATGCCCTCCTTCTGTTTCCTTTGTCAGCTTATCTTTAATTCTCAGCACTGTTACCAAATATTTTGCAAATAGTATTTCATAGTCCATAAGTTCTTTAATGCTTTCTTCTCCTTCTATGTCCTGTCCTTTCAAATAAGTTTTCTCTCCATTTAATTCCTCTTCGAATATTCCATTCTTTCCTCCCTCAGAAATAAACCAATTGCCACGAATATCAACAGGCTCAAACTCTTCCATTTCAATTTTTTGAATTTCCATCTTCTTATTTTGTATTTGATGAACATCCTCAGTTTTTTCATCACATTTTGTTGCCAAATGCACCAAATAGTCCAATTTTCTCTCAATTCTTTCCTCTGTATCAAACACCCTCTTCAAAGCTAAAAGTATCACTTGAAGAGATGCCATGTTTATACGCAGTTGTATTTTTTCTTAGAAGCTCAGCAAGATTGAAACACACTTGCAAGCGAAAACAAACTACAGAGGAATGGCTGTACAATCTTATCAGATCTTAAGCCAGAACAGCCAAGCAATAAAAGTGTCAAGATGTAAACAGCCAATTTCTAGCTTACAGAGAGTCAGAAGAAATGTTAGGGAAATCCATCCATTTGAAAAGGTTTACTTAGAATCAATCCATGTAAATAACATTTAGAAAGTAAGATAACTACTGTCCAGAACCATTACAAAAATCAAATTCGCCGCTAAGTTCTTCTATTCTTTGATTTAAGTTAGTTTTTAATTTTTATAGGCACTCCGGTTTTTTTTTAAACAATAAAAGTTTCTCACCAGCTTAACACTTCTCCTCCATATTGCCCTGACTTTGTCAGCCTTGATAGACTGGAATTTTTATTGCCAGCAGAAGACTTTGCCTTGCTTTTCTTGGAGATTTTGCGATATCCCCGAGATCAGCAAGATGTAATCTTCCTGTTCACCATCTCTTCGGGATGATTTAGGTTCGTTGGAACCCCCCAGCAATAAAAGTGTCGAGTGCGATCTCAGAGCTTTGAGATCGCACATCATCTCGTCATGGCATCGCCCCCTCCCCCCCAATGTCCTGATCTTTCTTAATCTTACACAGTGAAATGGTTGTAACAGGTGCCACCTGTTCTTTTGTTTTTCTCCAGACTTCTGGCCTCTCACCAGTTCTTCAGAAATTTTGAAAAATGGCAGCCAGTGGTTCTGAAATAAATTCTTCTAGTCCCTTCAGTATCCTAGGATATAATTTACTTGGCTCAAAAGGTATCAGTCAACATAGCAAACTGTTTCCCTACTAGACCTTTACTCATCCTGAATTGTGTTCCCCTCTTTTCCTCAAATATGTTAGAAAATGTGTTCTCTCTTCTGATACCACTGTTTCCTCACTGCAGCAGTCTTGATTAGAATCATGGGAGCAGGAAAGTAAATTAAAATGATTTCCCCTAGAACTATCTAGTTGAGATGGGAATGTCATGATTTGCTAGAAAATAATTGTTGAGGGTGGAAGCTTTAGATTTGTCTCTCCTACTCCCTCTGCTCCCATTCCTCAATGATGTCTGAAGATAAAAGAATTTGAGGATGATTGCTGCTTGAAGGAGAACAACTTCAATCATCAAGGCAAGAAAAATAAGTGTCCATAGATGAGTGAGCACCCTGGACCCACCTTCAGGAACAAATCCATCTGCTAACCCTAAAAATGCTGTGCTTGCTCATCACTTTTTTACATCATTGCACAAGGTGCAGATTTAAATACAAGTCAAATTTCTTTGGCCTTGAGTTTTTTATTCGTGTTAACAATATTTTTATTTTTCCATTTTCATAACATATAATCACATGTATACTATTACATAGACAATATCATGTTGTAGGAGAAGACACTATACATGTGCAATCATATTACTTTGAAATCTAACACCCCTCGTCAGGCCTAATATGCTTCCCCCCTACCCCCCAAGCCCCCACAACCTACCCCCCCCGACTTCCCAGAACCCATACACGGTATAGATATTGACAAACACAGTCTAAGATATATTGGGGGGAAAAAAGAATAAGAAATTAATAACATCTTTGCGTTGAACTTAGCTCCTCCTTGCTAAACTAACTTCAAACAATTTAAATCATTCCTGATCTTAAGCATAGGCTATCTGAAATTTCTTAGTCCCATATTTATTTTGTATATAATTGATCCATTTTTCCCAGTCTCGTTTATATCTCTCATTTGAGTGGTCTTTAAGATATGCAGATATTTTAGCCATCTCAGCTAAATTTGTGACTTTCAATGTCCATTCTTGGATTGTAGGCAAGTCTTCCTTCTTCCAGTATTGCACCACCAACAGTCTTGCTGCTGTTATTAAATACAAAATCAAGTTAACCTCTACCGCTGTGCAGTCAGTAATTATACCTAACAGAAATAAATGAGGAGTAAACTTTATCCTTTTTTAAAGAATATTTTGTATAATCCACCATATTTTTATCCAAAATGCCTTAACCTTTTGGCAAGTCCACCATATATGGAAGTATGTAGCATCAAGAGAACCACATCTCCAACATTTGGATTGTAAATTCGAATACATAGAAGCCAACTTTTTAGGATCTAAATGCCATCTATAGAACATCTTGTAAAAATTTTCTCTCAGGTTTTGGGCTTGTGTAAATTTCACATTTCTTACCCAAATTCTTTCCCATGTATCCAACATTATTGGTTCTTCAATATTTTGAGGCCACTTTATCATACAATCTTTAACTAATTCTGTTTCGGAATCCATCTGTACTAATACATTGTATATCCTCTTTATATGCATTAAACTTTGATCTCTTATTTGTTTAAATAAATTATCCTCAACTTGGATAAAACCAATTTTTTGATCTATTTTCCACCTGGCCTGTAACTGCCCATACTGGAACCATGTTTGAATTACCTTTTCCTCTTTTAGTACCTCTAAGGGTTTTAGTTGTAATACCCCCCTTTCCAGGGTAAGAAGCTGTCTGTAAGTAATTCTATCCTGTTTTGTGCTATGTTCATATTTCTATTGCATGTCTAGGAATTGCCCATATGGGTATCTTGTCATTTAATTTGTGTTGATATTTTTTCCAAACCCGCAATAAAGCATTCCTTAAAATATGACTTTTGTCCACTTTTTTGTTATATAACAGGTAAGCATGCCAGCCATATACCAAGTCATATCCCTCAATATTAAGTATCCTATCATTAGTTAAATCAATCCAATCACTGATTACAGATAATGCTACTGCGTCATAATATAGTTTTAGATTGGGTAATTTCAAACCTCCCCTCTCACGTACATCTTGCATTATTTTTAACTTTACTCTCGGTTTCTTTCCTGCCCATACAAATTTATTAATACCCTTCTGCCATTCTAAGAGATTCACATCTTTTTTAAGTATAGGTAACATTTGGAAAAGAAATAAAAATTTGGGTAAGATATTCATTTTCACTTCTGCTATTCTTCCCAACAAAGATAACTGCAACTTATCCCATTTTTTCATCTCTATCTGTATACTATGCCAAAGTGGTTCATAATTATACTTATATAATTTCCCATTTGAGATTAAGATATTAACTCTGAGATATTTGACCTTTTTGACTATTTCACATCGTAACATTCCTCCTAGTTCTTCCTTTTGTTTAGTATTCATATTTAAAGCTAGTATTTTTGTTTTCCCTAAATTTATTTTAAAACCAGACACTTGACCATATTGATTAATCGTATTCATTAAGATCATACTAGATTCCTGCGGTTGATCCAATAACATAACCCAATCATCCGCGAAAGCACGCACTCTGTATTCTTGCTGCTTAATCTTAATTCCTTTTAGACCGTCCAAGCCCCGTATTTTGTTCAGCAATACTTCCAAGGTTATAATAAACAATAGTGGGGACAAGGTCTTGTACCTTTTCCAATTTGAAAAGAATCTGTTAAGCTTCCATTGACTATAATTTGAGCTGTTTGCTGTTGATATATTGCTTTGATTGATTGTAAAAAACGTTCTCCTATTTGCATTTTTTGCAATGTTTTCAACAGGAATTGCCAGTTAACTCGATCAAAGGCTTTCTCAGCATCCAAAAATATGAACGCAGCAGGAATTTGATTGTTCTTTCCCAAGTATTCTAATGCATTAATAATTAGTCTTACGTTACTTTTCATTTGTCCCCCTTGGATGAAACCTGTTTGGTCACTGTGTATCAATTGTTGAATAACCAACATTAACTCATTTGCTAGGATTTTGGTAATCTACATTAAGTAATGAGATAGGTCTATAGTTTTTGGGTTGAGTAATATCTTGATTTTCTTTGGGTATCAGGGATATAAAAGCTGTCTTCCAAGATGGGGGCACCTTACCTTCCGTTTGAATCTTATTAAATAATTCTTTAAGAGGTTCTACCATTTCTAACTGTAGATTTTTATAGTAAGCCACTGTCAAGCCATCTGTGTCTGGTGCCTTCTCTGCCTTAAACTGCTTAATTACCTGTAGAATTTCCCCCGAAGTTATTGGTTGATTCAATTTTTGCCTGTGCTCTTCTTTAACTATGGGTATTTTCTCTTTATCTAAGTATCTCTCTATATCTAGACCGTTAATTTTATCACCCTTATACAGCTATGTAAAAAATTCCCGGAAGGCCTTTTGAATCTCATCCTGTTGGAACACCTCCTTCCCGCTATAGATCAGTTTAGTTATATTTCGAGAGTTCTGTTTTTTCCTAATCTGATATGCTAACCATCTGCCAGGTTTATTTGCATTGCAGAAGGTATTGTGTTTTGCGTATGACAAACTAGTAGCTACCTGATCAGAAATCAACATGTTAAATTGGGGCTTTAGTATAATAATTGCTTCCTTAATCTTTGTGTCTCCTGGGTTTAAAGTTAACTGCAGCTCTTTCTTCCTAATTTCATCTTCCAATTCTGTTCGTTTTACCCCTTGTTTATATCTATGTGATCTATTTATATTTATCAAAACTCCTCTCATATACGCTTTACTTGCATCCCATACAATTTCCATAGGTGTACCCTTATTCATATTAAAAACAAAGTATTCTGTTAACAATTTTTTACAATCATTAATATACTTTTCATATCTGAATAAATTTTCATTCAATCTCCAAGACCTTCTTGCTTGTGCCACCCCTCCCAACTCCATCCAAACTGGGTTATGATCTGAAAAAACTCTAGCCAAAATCTTTGTCTTCTTCACCCTGGAAAGCAAATCATTAGTAGTTAATATAAAATCAATCCTAGAAAAAGATTGACGCCTATCAGAAAAGAAGGTAAAGTCATATTCTTCTGCATTTCTTTCTCACCAAATATCTCTCAATTCAAAGTCATCCATCATATCGAAAAAGGATTTAGGTAGCTTTGCTCACATCTGAGTGTTTGGGCGAGAAACTTTCTTGTCTTTCTTAGTATCTATAAGTATCTTAGTATCTATAACACCGTTCCAATCACCCAGTAGTATAATCCCACTGTACTAATTTAGCATGAAGATTTCTATAGAATCCATCTTGTTGTTGATTAGGAGCATATATTCCCAGAATCAATGTCTTTTTCCCTTCCAAAACCAGATCTAACGCGATGTATCTTCCATGGGGGTCTGCTTCGATTAGTTCAGCTTTCATGTCTTTTCTTAAGTATATAACTAAACCATTTTTCTTTTCCATAGCAGAAGCTATAAAATGTTGGCCAAGTCTTGTATTAATCAAATATTTTTGATTGGTTGATTTAATATGAGTTTCTTGCAAACAAATTATATCATTCTTGAACTGTTTAAGATAGTGAAATATTTTCTTTCTCTTCTGTGGAGAGTTCAATCCGTTGACATTCCATGTTAGAAGCTTAATTGTCATCTTTGGTTTCCTGAAGCTTTTTAGAGCCTCCTGGACAGCCTGTTTAACCTTTGGCCTGGCTCCTCCCACTGCTTCTAGACTGGTTACTGTAGCTTCTTGACCGATAGCAGGTGATTGTTGGAGTTGTTGCATTTTGGATTGTTGCTCCATTCGTCTGGTAATCATATGGTTTGGTCTTTGTTCCATAGCTCCTTGTGCTTATAAGAGAGAGAGATGATCCATCTTATCTGGTAATTGTGTGGTTTGCTGTCTATCTTGTCCTTCTTGTGCTCTTTCTCTAGGTCCAGATGGTGCGGGATGTCCAGCCTTCAAAATATTATGGTAAAAATCTCGACCTTTCAATACTGAGTTGAGACGGTATCTTTGCCTCTCAAATGTGAGTGCTAGGCCAAATGGTGCGTCCCATCTGAACTGTATCTGACGATTTCTAAGCTCTTCGACTAAAAAAGCATAGTCTTTCCTGGATCTTACATTTGAGGTGGTATCTCTTTCAAAACAGTCAATTCCTGACCCCCAATTTGAAGCTTAGTTTTATAAGACTCTTGTAATATCGTATTTCTAATCTCTCTTGTGGTAAAATATATAACAATGTCCGAGGGAGCTGCTTCTGCTTTGCCAGCCAAGAATTAACGCAATAAACTTTATCAATTTGCCAGTCAAAATTACCCCCTGGTCTTCCCAACAGGCTGTCAAACGCTTCTGAAAAAAATATGTTCAAGTTTTCCTGCTAGTCTTCACGCAAGCCCCTTACTCTTAATACCAATTCCATTTGTCTGTACTGTATCATAATAATTTATTTTTCAGCATTTTCAACTTTTTGTTGCACCACCTCTGTTTTCAATGTCAAATTAATATTAGCGTCGTTAAGATCATCTAGTCTATCTTCAATTCCGGAAACATGTTCTGTCAATACATTTACAATCCCCAACATATCATCTCTGATTTTGGAAACCCGGGTCTCAAGTTTATCAGAACTCCTTATGCACCACGGATATCTCCTCTTTGAGCCCCTCTTTGAGTTCTTTAAATTTGGCTTCCACCTTAATTGTCTGAGTGTTGAAAGACTCAGTCATTTTGTCAGTGAGCTCTTTCAGTTCCTTCAGGAAGAATTCTTTCGTTAGTGGGTCACCTATAGGGGGCGTAGGGAGCAGAGGCTGCAGCTTTGTGCCAAGTGTGGGCAATGTGCCAGCGCTTCTAGGAGCCGAGGAGGGCATCTTTAAACTAAGATTTGGCTTAGAGGCCATTCCAAGTTTTATCTTCAACCAATTAGTAAAACTCTGCTGGCCAGTTATACAGCTGTGGAACGAGGTGATAAATCAGTCCTTTCCTTTGAAGTTTTAAAACTTCGTAGAGCTTTACGAAGAGTTTCAAAAGATAAACATTGTTACGAAGCAGTTCAGCGAGATCGTCGCCATTTTAAGTGTCTCTTTAATAGCTAGGTTATCGGAAGAAGGAGGTCTTGTAAAATGAAGCTAAGATTTAAACAAACAATTAAGGGCTCCCGCATACCAGTCCTGCTCGCCTTGAAATCAATAAATCAAGCTTTGTTCTGAGGAAGAGAGAGCTTGCTTCATGCTGCAAATGCAGCTGGAATTCCCCGGCATGGAGACAGTTCTGCCCTTAGCTGGCCCCCCTCCCCTCGCAGATACACAAACTGTGAGGATCAGATGGCACTTTGCACAGCAGAACCCGCTCACCTCATCTTCTTGCCTGAAGAATAAGGTAAACAAACTGCCAGACGTCCGATAGATGATCGTCCGACAGATAACGCGACCAGGAATTCGGGAGCAGCTATATTGAGCTGCTTCCATCAGCAGGCCCCTCCCCGGAAGTCGGCCTTGAGTTTTTTTATATGTTCATTCTACTCTGTTTTAGAACTATTTGTGTTATGCTTTAGGACAGTTTTCTACAGAAAGAGTTTTCTTCAATTAAATTATTCCATAAACTACAGCAAAATTGCAAATTCTAATTTGAACCAATTGTTAGAAAGTAATCTTGTTTCTCCTTTACTGACATACTGTACCATGGTAGGGAAAGATTACCTGATGGATGCAATTTTTCTTTTCTTGATAACTATATGTCAAGATCCTAAATGTGTGTACTCTAAGAGAAACCATTGACATCACCAGTTAGCATCGTAGTATGTACATTCTTATAGGATTTCACAATTACAATACAATACAACACGATACAATACAATACAATAACAGAGTTGTAAGGGACCTTGGAGGTCTTCTAGTCCAACCCCCTGACTAGGCAGGAAACCCTATACCATTTCAGACAAATGGCTATCCAACATCTTCTTAAAGACTTCCAGTGTTGGGGCATTCACAACTTCTGGAGGCAAGCTGTTTCACTGATTAATTGTTCTGACTGTCAGGAAATTTCTCCTTAGTTCTAAGTTGCTTCTCTCCTTGATTAGTTTCCACCGATTGCTTCTTGTTCTACCCTCAGGTGCCTTGGAGAATAGTTTGATTCCCTCTTCTTTGTGGCAATCCCTGAAATATTGGAACACTGCTATCATGTCTTCCCTAGTCCTTCTTTTCATTAAACTAGGCATACCCAGTTCCTGCAACCATTCTTCATATGTTTTAGTCTCCAGTCCCCTAATCATCTTTGTTGCTCTTCTCTGCACTCTTTCTAGAGTCTCCACATCTTTTCTACATCATGGTGACCAAAACTGAATGCAGTATTCCAAGTGTGGTCTTACCAAGGCATTATAAAATGGTATTAACACTTCACATGATCTTGATTCTATCCCTCTGTTTATGCAGCCTAGAACTGTGTTGGCTTTTTTGGCAGCTGCTGCACACTGCTGGTTCGTATTTAAATGGTTGTCCACTAGGACTCCAAGATCCCTCTCACAGTTACTACTATTGAGCAAGTACCACCTATACTATACCTGTGCATTTCATTTTTCTTGCCTAAATGTAGAACCTTACTCTTTTCACCATTGAATTTCATTTTATTAGATAGTGCCAAATGTTCAAATTTGTCAAGATCCTTCTGTATCTTAAGCCTGTCTTCTGGAGTGTTGGCTATTCCTGCCAGCTTGGTGTCATCTGCAAATTTGATGAGTTCCCCATTTATTCCCTCATCCAAATCATTGATGAAGATATTGAAGAGTGCTGGGCCCAAAACAGAACTTTGGGGTACTCCACTGCATACATACCTCCATGTAGATGCAGTTCCATTGAGGACTACATGTTGAGTGCGGTTGGTCAGCCAGTTATGAATGCATCTAGTGGTGATGCTGTCCAACCAACATTCTTCAACTTTATCTAGTAGTAGGTTATGGTCTACCTTATTAAATGCCTTACTGAAGTCCAAATAAACTATATTGATGGCATTCTTCTGGTCCACTCATTTTGTCACTTTGTCAAAGAATGCAATAAGATTAGTCTGGCATGATCTGTTTTTGACAAACCCATGTTGGCTTTTGGCTATTACTTTGTTTGCTTCTAGATGTTCGATAATTCATTGCTTGATTATCTTTTCCAGAATCTTTCCTGGTATTGACGTCAGGCTGAATAGGTCTATAGTTTCCTGGATCTATTTTTCCCCTTTTTTAAAGATGGGAACCACATCAGCTCTTTTCCAGTCCTCTGGAAGTTCCCCGGTGCTCCAGGATTTCTGAAAGACATAGTTCAGTAGTTCTGAGATCTCATCTGCCAGTTCATTTAGAACCCTGGGGTGTAATCCATCCGGTCCTGGTGATTTGAACTCGTTTAGGGTAGACAGGTGCTCACTTACCATTTTCTTCCCTATTTCAATTTGTGTTCCTAATCTGATTTTTGTGGTACTGTTTTTGATAGGTTGGACTGTTTTATCCCTTTGTGTAAAGTCAGATGCAAAAAATGAGTTAAATAGTTCTGCTTTCTCCCTGTTGCTTGTCACCTTCTTGCCACTTTCTCCCAGCAGTGGACCAATTGTTTCCATAACCTTTTTCTTGTTTTTAACATGTTGGAGGAAGCTTTTTTTTGTTATTTTTTACTTTTGTGGCAAGCCTTTTTTCATTGTGAACCTTAGCTTTCCTTACTTCATCTTTACGGCTCGGGCTATTTGCTGATATTCTGCTTCAGTTTTGTCCTCCTCTTTCCACTTTTTATACTTAACCCTTTTGTCTTTCAATTTGTCAGAGAATTCTTTATGCAGCTCTTTTGGGAGCTGTTATTTTTCTTCTCATTGGTATTGTGCTAGACTGAGCTTTTGTAATCTCATTTTTCAAAATTTCCCAAGCTTCTTGAGTTGTTTTCCACTTGAGGATTCTCATTCTTGGAATTTTTCCCAAGCTCTCTCTAAGTTTATTAAAATTAGCTCTCTTAAAATCCAAGACTCTAGTTTCACTTTGTTCTACTACTTGTGTTTGCATAATGTTGAATTCCAATATTGTATGTTCTCTTGCTCCCAGGGTTCCTATGACTTCAACACCTTCTATCATTTCCTCGTGACAATTAAGTCTAATATGGCCGATCCCCTTATTCCCTTTTTCTACTTTTTGGGAAACAAAGTTGTCTGCTAGGTTTGTTAGGAACCTGTTGGGTCTTCCACTTGGTGCAAAGTTTCTTTCCTAGTTAAGGTCAGGATAGTTCAAATTCCCCATTTCTATTGTAGTGTACTTCCTACATACCTTAGTTAGCTGACTAGCAAAAAGTTCATCTACTACCTCTGCTTGGTTGGGTGACCTGTAGTATAGACCTATGGCGATGTCGTTCCCCCCCAAAAAAATCTTTAATATTGACCCAAATGCATTCAAGATAATTCTCATCATTTCCAGAACTGGTTTTAATATTTCCTGCTAACTAGTTGTCTAACTTAGCATTCCTGTTTGGAAGACAGCGATAATCATGCTGCATTTAATTGTGCTGTCTGCTTTATAGCAGCTTTAAGAACATTTGGGTGTCAATTTTGCTCTTTTTTCCCAGAGGACACAGCAACATAAACTCTGCATGCTTTCTGTCCATTAATTTCCCAAGAGCAATGAATGGCAGCTATAAAGAAAATAAGAAATGTTAAAATTATGAAATCCTATCAAAAAATAACAAGTTGGGAATGTGAAGCTCATAAGCACTTAGAAAGCCATGAATGATAATGAAAATGGCTTCTGTCAGTTTCTTGTGACAATACCCGCAAGATTAAAACAACCACAATCTCTCTTGCAGCAAAGAAATTCAAGAAGTAGACAACTTTTCCTGAATATAAACATGTGGAACTCTATATAATGTGCTACTTGCTATTATGTTTTGATCTTGTGTTAGCACTGAAGTTAGAGAAAGATATACCAGTTGACTTTCCTATCACTATTAAGTAATGGTTCCAGTTTACCATCTAGCTTCCCTCTGCCCACACATGAGCACATAAAATGTATGCAGGGAAAAGATTTCGGAGCTGGTAAAAATGTACACTCAAACACAGATGTCAAATTAAGAGAAACAATTGAATTTAGGTATGGAGTTACAAGAAGCTAAAGGAAAGGCAGATCTCAAGAGCAGTAAGATTATAGAAGAATTATTCAGGTTGTTCAGCATATAATGATTTCTTTAAAGGGAATTATAAAGAATGGGGGAATGGAGCTCATGAGGGAATCACTGTGATGATATGGATATGGTACAATTTCAGGAACAAGGTTTTCACATGTAACATGTAGCAGATCTAACACTACAAAAATAGCACAAAGAAAAAGTGGAGTATTGGCATCTTTCCATTCCAAGAAAGGTAAAATACAAAGTATAAAAGATTTTCAATATGTTTCTTGCAGTCACACCTTTCTGGTAGGAATGTCTGCATGGTAGATTGCGAGGACATTACTTAATTGGATTAGTTAAAAGATAGCTTTTTTGTTCTCAGGCCATTCATTTGAATGCTTACATATTTATGTTGCATTCATCATGGAGTTCATTATTTTCTCAAGCCTGCCCTAGGAATATTTCATAGGGGGAAAAGATATGCTAGACTGCAAAATAGTAGCAAAATCGTTAATGTGGATGCTGTTTCAGCGAGGGCTACAGGCTACAATTGTGAGAATAAATAACATGCACAATGAGATAAAGCAGGTCACACAACCAACCCTCTGGTAAAGAACAAGGACTAATTAAGACTCCGGATACAGGACTATTGATTCTATGACATAGAATATTTCCTACTGTATAGTTTCTTTCAATTATATTCCCATGTTTTGAATAGCCACCTAATTCCCTTCCTGCCCCCACCCTGGTTCCCACATGCATGACCTATCCTTTTTGATATGTACAATTTTGCTTTTGTTTTTAAATCAAATATCATATTTAAAAGGAGAGAACAAATAGGTATTGATGAATTAAAACACATATAAGGAAAACCAAACTTTTTCCAAATGGGATTTAATTCTGATAGGCTAACTATTAGATGGTGAAGATGGGATTTAGAAAACTGATACTGTAACAGAATCACAATATTAACTGCCTGGTGACACCACCAATTTAATTTATCATCTAGCTACAACTAAGTAAGATATAATGAAGTATTTTTGTAGTGGCAGCTGAGCAGATCTAATCAGCTGCAATTTTCAGTTGTGCTGACAAAACAAGGTTATAGAGCAAGACAACTCCAGTCAGCAGAATGAACAGAAGATTTCCTAAAGGCAGCAGTTTAACATAATTTAAAAGATGTGAAATAGCTCATATGGTCAAAGAAAAACAGTCATATATTTATAAGTGATATGATAAAGCCACCTAAGACCATTACATTCAGAATCAAGTTATGTAACTGCTCCTCTGTCCATTCCAAATTCAAGGATTTTTAGGATTTGGTTAAGTAGTTGAATTTCTGTTCATTTATCTTCATAAAAGCTGTGATTAGATATTAATCCCTCTGTGGGTATTTTCCTGTGATACAAATGTAAAGGTTTTCTGGCAATCAACCACTCTCACTTTATTATTTTGGACAAGACAATAGGGAAATGGAACTCAACCAAAAAAAATCAGAAACCCACTACAAAGAGAAGGAACTGAATAAGTGGAAGAGGTAAAGTTGAAAAGGATAGGCGAAACACTTTAAAATAATTCCAGGATTGGGAAATTCAAATAATAAGGTAGATATTGAAAATATGAACTGCAACTGACCAGTTTATCCCTCTAGAAGTTAAAGAAGGTCTGTATTGGAAAGGAAATGGATAGGAGAGGAAATGTAAGTATATTGTTGCTTTATCCACAACTCTAATAAACTATTGATTGAACTGAATAGAATTCAATCTATACAACAAATGTATCCATGACCTATTTAGCTATAGAAACCTAAAATAAAATAAAATATGGGTATAATACTAATTTTTATATTTAATACATTCTTCTTGCTATCCTCTGCTCAAGTACATTAAATGGAACTGACAGGCCTTGATATACCTATATTCATCCTAATGAATACCTTAAAAACAATAAAAATATCCAGAACATCTCAAATCAGATTAATAAGTAAATTTTGGAAGAGATGGAGGTGGAGGAGACAGACAGACAGACACAGGATCTACATTTCAAATGGAACCACTAAATATTGTCTCTGTTGTTGACCTTATCCCATGGAGGAGAATCCTTGGAGATTCAAATGGTCCTAACCCTGGTGGCCTTTTGCAAGGTGTGAAAGGTTAGGTTTAGGTTCCTCAAAAGCACGAAACCAACTCCTCATCCTGTTTTCTGAAGAACAAACAAAACCACACTTCACATAGTTGCCTTCTTTCTCCATATCCCTTCTTTGCACTGATGGGGAAAGAAGACTAAAACAGTTTCAACTGATCTGAAATATTTTCATATCTAAGACAAAGGACAAGATAGTGATTCCCATCCCACATCTATCATTCCATGTAGGGGATTTAAAAAGCCTGGAGAGCTAACCTGATTTCTATTCTGAGTATGACATGATTTCCAAGACCAGCGGAGTGGCATAGAGAGCAATGGCTAGAACATATAGCAAACACAGCCTAGTCCACCAACATCTTGCTGCTATTCCTAAGTGATTTCTGATGGCAGCTTCAGTCTGCCAAACATTAGGGCTTGACTTGCTAATCTTTTTAGATAGATACAATGCCTGAGATGTGCCTGTATTGAAGACAGAAGATTTTGGGATTAATTCTCTCCTTCAGTCTCATTCCCTGATCCTCTTCATTCATTAGTCGTAGACACTCTACAGAAGAGTCAGAGTGGGAAAATAATGCAAAATTTGTACATCTATGCCTCACTTGTTTATACTCTTATTCATTATGAGTACAAGGAAATGAATGTTTGTTTTCTATTTGTTTGACTTTTGACTAAATGCCTAACCTGTTATTAATTTGGCTGGTTTCTTGACTCACTAAATAGCTTTTGGAAAAGGCACTATATTGTGGCAACTAATTTCCTTGAAAAAAAGTGACTTTCCTTCGACATTGGCCTCTCCCGTACACAGTCAACAGCAAACTGGTTCAACAGATTCTGACTTGCTTTTCATGAAAGTCACCTATTTTCTCACTCTGAGCTGATCTTTGATGTGCAAATATGCACAATAATATAAGCTCTTACATTAGTGGAGTCACCTCAAGCTATGAGCAAGTGAAGGAGATCATAGCACAATTTATTTCAAAATATTTCTAATCTTGCTCTACAGCCAAGAAACACTCCTAAGGCAGATGACAAAGGCCTAATGTTGTTCCTGTTGCCAGTTGACTTTGCGTCCAACTGAAACTCTGTTTTTTTTTTAAAAAAAAAAATTCTCAGCAAAGGATAGGTCAGAAAATGTTTTTTTACCCTTCTCTGAGATTTGACCGTTCTTTTCAGTAGTTAGTCCATATGGCACTATTATCACCATCCATTTTCTTAATGTAAGCCTTCAAGAATTCTGTCATACTCCTTTAAAAAAATACACCCTGGAGACATATGTTATTTATGACACAATCAAGGTCAGTTTCGGCACATCCCAAAGCTGATAAAAAAGTAGAAAACAATATGGTTTTTAGGTTTAACATTTCTTTATTTAAACAGCGTCAGCATCCAATCATTGCTGGGTATAGTGAAATTCACTTTATCATAATATAACCCTGATTCAATCTTCTATAAATAAGATGTTTAAGCAAATGTGTCAAATTCCTTGTACTTTTAAATATTCAAATGGAGTTGCAGATTTTAATGCTAAACACACACAATAGGTCCCATGAAACATCATTATGTTTAGGTAATCATGCTCTGGTAAATATCAACCTTAAAGTTGGTTAACATATATTTTATATTTGTATACAGGATAATAATTGTGCCAGAATATCTGTTCATGCTGATTACATTTACACTCTTGGCACTCTTGGGAGGAGGTTCAGTTTTGTTTGTAGCATTTTACATCATGCCTCTGAAATTGTCCTTGTTTTATTATGTGAAGTTATACCATTATTTTACTGTTTTGTATTTCAGGTATATTGCTCTAAAACCTTGGATTGTTAGGCTAAAAGATGGCTGGATGGCTGGATGAATGAGCTGTGAAATAACCCACACAACCATTTAGTGCAATGCCCATATCTTGGTACATAGGAATGGACCTATGTAAATTAAACTGAAACATGAGAATTAGTGGATCAGAACTCAATGGCTCATTAAGCTTTAGCTTATGCCCATCTTTGCTATGGTGAAAGTTAAATGAGCTTGAAAGTAACACTAAAATTAACAAGCCTCCTGAGATTCAGATCAAATTTGAAATGGTAAATTCAAATAATTCAACTTAATCATGTATTTTGCAGGTTAGACTCAAATGTTGTAAGATATAATGAATTCATACAGATGAGTCAGACCAGGAATGTGAGCCTGAATGAGGCCTTCTATCTTAGAATTTTGTAACAATTCCCCAACACCAGACATGTTATTCCTCCAGAGATCAGAGTAACCTAATCCCCATTAGGATTTTTAGGGTTTTTTAAAAACAGAAATAGCATAATTCTGAGTTTTAACCCAACTACTGTATACAGACATAAGCAGCTCTGAATCACTTGTGATTAGATTGGCATGTAAACCTTAGTCTATACAAGACAGCCCACACTTAGCAACCTAATTGGGACCTGCAACTCTGCTACTAAGGGCCACAGAAGCTAAGCAGAAAATCATGTGACTACAATGGGCATACAACCTCACTTCCCTTTCAGTTTTTAAGTGAAACCCTACAGTTGCTAAGCCAACCACACAACCATGACTTAAGATTTGAGTTCCTTTTTCACTATTAACTCTGCTTGTTGCAAGCATCTTACAAATAACTGCAGGATGCTGCAACAGTCATAAATGTGAGGACTGGTCACAAAGCTTTTTTATATCTCATCATATCTTCCAAGGACTACCTGTAGGTAAAATAAATAAATAATATAAGAACAAAAGCAAAAGGTCTGAAAGTATTTGCCGAAGATGATTGTTAAAGTGTTCTTTATCACTTAACGATCTGCCACCTAAGACTATTATTATAGGAATTCTGGATACCACTCTGTGTACTTTAACATAATTATGATATCCTATACTTCAAAAGGTAAATGTGCTGTTGTACTTTTACATGTGATTTTACTCATCCCCCAGATGGCCTTTGGTAAAACCACATTGTTTCTTTTAGCACTTGGCTCCATAAACTCACATTTATGCAGTAATCAAAATGTGTCCTTCCTGCACTAAGAGTTCTCTCTGATTAGCCTTGATTAGCTGTTAGGTGTCTTACAACTTCGGCAAAGCCTGATTGAGAAATATTGTTTGTTCCTTTTGTTCTTCAGCATTTTCTTCCTTTTATCTGGACTGAAAAGTGAAGCTGATGTTCACTGTTGAAGAATTGAACTACAGCTTAGGGATGTGTGTGTGTGTGTATGTATGTATGTATGTATGTATGTATGTATGTATGTATGTATGTATGTATGTATGTATATGTATCGATATAGATATCTCAAAGGGACTGTGTGAGACTGTGCTACACTGAAATTTGATTTAGCTTCTTCTCCAGAACTTCCATCAGTCTGCTTCTATTGGTTTCTTTGATACATTCTGTTTACCCATCTAATGATTATAACTGATATAACAGAATAACAGAGTTGGAAGGCACCTTGGAAGTCTTCTTGTCCCTCCTCAAGCAGGAAACTCTATATCATTTCAGACAAATGGTTGTCCAATCTCTTCTTAAAAACTTCCAGTGTTGGAACTTTCACAACTTCTGGAGGCAAGTTGTTGCATTGATTAATTGTTCTACCTGTCAGGAAATTTCTCCTTAGTTCTAAGTTGCTTCTCTCCTTGATTAGTTTCCACACATTGCTTCTTGTCCTACCCTCAGGTGCTTTGGAGAATAGTTTGACTCCCTCTTCTTTGTGGCAGCCCCTGATATATTGGAACACTGCTATCATGTCTCCCCTAGTCCTTCTGTTCATTAAACTAAACATACCCAATTCTGGTAAAACCATTTTTCATGTTTTTTAGCCTTCAGACCCCTAATCATCTCTGTTGCTCTTTTCTGCTCTCTTTCTAGAGTCTCAACATCCTGTGACCAAAACTTTATCAATATTAGGCTGTTGGTTTGAGCTCCCAGCTTGGCAGATATCGTCAGTGTGTTTTGAGTTGTGGGTTGAGTTGTATCATTATTTGATTTGTGTGGTTATCTAGAAGCTTCCCTGTTAGATCCAGGGCTATCTTCTCCCTAATATAATAGTATTGGACTAAGCATTGAAGATACAGAACTTTTTTTCTCCCTAATCCAGTAGTATCTTCTTGCACTAAGCATTAATACACCTGACGTATCACAACCCATCTGCATTTGCAGGCTTCCTTTTCACCATATTTTTCCAGTGCCTGTTTCTTTTAATAATGGTCCACATGGAAGTGTAAAACTGAATGTTTCTAAATTTTATACACACACACACACACTCAGGATGATTTATAAAGGCAACAAACTGAATAGTGAACAATCTGACAGGAAGAAAATGAAGTCAAATGTCATCATCAAGCAATCTTTCATTTCAGATTAATTTTCTTTCAAATGAAAATAACAAATATCTTTAGGGTTTATGGAAATGAAGTCATCAGTGATGCAGATTGTTTTTAATTAACTGGAACACCAATAAAGCCCAGAGGGGTGCAGTTAATCTTTGCAGTAATGATGTTCTGTTGTATGGATGGTCAACTGCAAAAATTTAGAATTTCTTTATATGTTGTGGAGAGGGAGGGAGGATTTCAACACATACAGTGTCTGTTGGATCAATTCTAACAGTTCTGTATAACTGCATAATTCTACCTAAATGCAGTTGACTGAATGCAGTTTCTGACTGTATTTGAGCCCTGAAATAATTATGTTGTAATTATAATACAATATCCTTTGTATTCTTACAAAGATAAAAAGGAGGAAATCATTTGCACTTAAAATCACATAACTGTTTTAAAAAAGACATTTAAATAGGCTTTCATCAACTGATGGAATCAGTTGGATTATTGCGATGTATATGGGGCTGTTTTTGAAAATAGTCCAAAAATTTCATTAGGTTCAAAATAGAGTAGCTATTGCTCATAGGAACCTGCCAGTACAAACACATTATGTCAGTACTTCACCATCTTCCTGGCTGCCAGTCCATTTCTGAGCCCAATTTAAAGAGCTGGTTTTAAGGCATCTAATGGCTTGAAGCTAAGTTATGTGGAAAAGCACTTTCTACCATACATTACATACCTCGCCAGATCACAGGATCTGCTATTCAGGCCCTCCTTCAAGTTCCCTAGTCAAAGAAGGTGAGGGCCTTTTTTTGTGGCAATACATTTATAAAATATCTTTTCCAAAGGAGATCACCTGGGACTCACATTATCATAATTTTGGCACTAGATGAAGACTTTTAATATTAAATCTTCTGGATAAGAAGATTTATTTAGATGTTCCATATTTTAATCATATTTATATTGTGTGTGTGTGTGTGTGTGTGTATGCCTAATTTATGTGGTGGTTTTATTTTCTATTTTATTTAATTAATTGTATTATATTAGTAATTGAGAGAGATGAGATGAGATTGAGATGCTTTATTTGTATGCCGCCCTTTTCCCTGGGGGGACTCAGGGCGGCTCACAACTCAAGGGGAGGGAGGACAAACGAGTCACAAACATAAAAACGATACATCATTAAAAACACAACAGTCATACAATTCGAGTGGGGTTGAAATCTTTAGCCCCAGGCCTGTTGGGACAGCCAGGACTTAAGGGCTACGCGGAAGGTCTGGAGGGTGGTGAGGGTACGAATCTCCACGGGGAGTTCGTTCCAGAGGATCGGAGCAGCCACCGAGAAGGCTCTCCTCCGGGTAGTTGCCAGCCGACATTGGCCGGCTGATGGGATTCGGAGGAGGCCTAATCTATGGGATCGTATCGGCCTAGTGGAGGTAATTGGCAGTAGGCGGTCTCTCAAGTACCCAGATCCAATACCATGCAGGGCTTTGTAGGTGACAAGTAGCACCTTGAAGCGTACTCGGAGATCAACAGGTAGCCAGTGCAGCTCGCGGAGGATAGGTGTTACGTGGGTGAAACGGGGTACACCCACGATCGCTCGCAGCGGGCCCGCATTCTGGACCAGCTGAAGTCGCCAAATACTCTTCAAGGGCAGCCCCATGTAGAGCACATTGCAGTATTCCAGCCTAGAGGTCACGAGGGCACGAGTGACTGTTGTGAGAGCCTCCCGGTTCAGGTAGGGCCGCAACTGGTGTACCAGGCGAACCTGGGCAAATGCCCCCCTGGTCACAGCCGACAAATGGTGTTCAAAAGTCAGCTGTGGGTCCAGGAGGACTCCCAAGTTGCGGACCCTATCTGAGGGGCGTAGTATTTGACCCCCCAGCCTGAGAGATGGAACACTTGACCAATTAATGGGAGGGAAGCACAGCAGCCACTCGGTTTTATCTGGGTTGAGTACAAGCTTGTTAACCCCCATCCAGTCTCTAACGGCTTCAAGGCCCTGGCTCATCACATCCATCGCTTCATTGAGTTGGCACGGGGCGGACAGATACAACTGTGTGTCGTCCGTGTATTGATGGTATTTTATCCCGTGCCGTCGAATGATCTCGCCCAGCGGTTTCATGTAGATGTTAAAAAGAAGGGGGGACAATATTAATTATTGTGAATGCTTTAAACTGGGAATATTTTACTCCAAACCTAGAGACTTTTTGCAATTTGGGCAGTTTCATTTCAAAAAAACTAATTAAAAAAACCAATAAATTAGTGTAGAGCAAATCTGTGTTTAAAGTACTATATGCAATTCTCAGAAAAGTTTGTCTTAAGGTAAAAGCTTATTAAAATCTAAAAGGGGAATAGTTTAACCGATTTATTTTAAAAAAATCAAAATGTTAAAGTGCTAATAATCAACAAGCTTATTTTTCTTGCAATTCTAAATGTACAATTTAATATTGCTTCATTACTATTTTTTCCACATAATTTATGAAGCGGAGATTAAGCTATGACCGTTGCCTGTTTCAATTATCCCTCACAATGATTCCTCAAATGTACACCAAGACAACTTTATTACAAAATCTAGATTAATATTCCTGAGGGAAGGCTACTGAATCATACTAGAGTGTTCCATACTTCTTTCAGTTTTGTTATGTCAATTATACAGTTAACACAGTCATCTTTCTGCTACTGCATTGTAGTTAAGCTGTATATCCACTGATCCTGTACTGCCTTCACAAAGAGAGAGGGATAATCGTGTCCTTTCCTCTGAAGATAAAAAAACTCATTCTGTGTCACTTCCAGCGGGGAAATTGTTTTGAAACCTATAGTTTGGTTCCAGCTCAGCAGATAAAGAAGTTTTGAATTATGTATCATATTTTATACAGAACTCATTCCTTTCAACAACCCTCTTATCTTTTCGTAAGGCTAAAGATGTGACTGTGCCAGTTGGCTTGGGGCTCTAGTGCTGGATCAGGACAATGGAGTTGGTTGATTATGTAATAACAGACCCCACTTCCCCCCTCTCCCTCCCTCCATATGTATCTTTGGTTGTAAGGTTTGATTTTAATATTTTATGTTTTAATTAAGATGTAACTGTAATTACATTATGGAATTACCTTATGGAAAGATGGGTGGCCAATAAATTTTATTTATGAACAAACAAATAAATCTATGTGCAGTGTAAAAAGCACTACTTTCCTACACCACTTTCTGCATCTGACTATTTTATGCAGCCCCTAGATCAGTGTTTCTCAACCTTGGTAATCTTTAAGATGTGTAGACTTCAACTCCCAGAATGCTGGCTGGGGAATTCTGAGATTTGAAGTCCACACATCTTAAAGCTGTCAAGGTAGAGAAACATGGCCCTGGCTTGAATTCTCCCTTTAAAAGCAGAGCATTATTCCATGGCTGAAATAATGAAATATCAAGGAGGTAGGAGGGAGCACTCATTATAGACAATAGGAAATTCAAGACAACGTGGGAATGCATCAACAGTAAATAAGCAGCAGATGAAGAGATTTATAGTTGGCATCATTCTCCTATGTGATTTATTCTCCTATAAAGATTTATTCTCCTATAAAGTTCCCAGACATAGAAAGTGTCTTGCAGCAGTTCAGTTTTTGATCTGGTCATCAAATCAGGCTCTTTACTCTCAATGTAAAGAGGGATGGTAGAAGATTTTAAGCTGGCGTGAATGACTAGTCATTATACACCAAATCCAACACATCTGCAAAATCCTTGAGTAAGGCATCTTAAAGGATGATTATTAGATTATCACTGTCCTATCCTACCCTAACTTTGCCCTCCAAATGTGATAGGGCCATAAGTATCTTTTCAAAGGAGAGGCTTCACCCATATCTAGTTTTAATAATCCTAATAGGGAAATGATGAAGGATGACATTTTTTTCTAGCCACTGGAGGTAGAAGAATTCAAGCAGATAGGATGTGAAAGAAGGAAGGTGAGACTACAGAAGAAACTGAGACATTGTGGAGAACAACTAAAAATATGAAAAAAGTGAAAAATTAATGGTGAGTATAAAAATAAATCCCAACTATCTGGGGTTAGTGTAAAATTGGATTTTTGAAGATGCACTGTAAACATTTTTTACAAAATCGCTGCCAGTGGGAACAGCAGTTTCCTGTTTGCAAAAGACTTCCTATTATAGATGTGGCAAGTCACATAGCATCTGTAGTTTGGGGATGTTATTACTATTCAGAAAACATTAGGTAACAGTGAGAAAAAGAGAACTTTCCTGTATAGATCCCTAGTTCATCTGAATGCTTACTATCAATATGGCCACCATGTCCTCCTGTGTATGTGTGGGTTGTTTTTTTTTTTTTTTTTGCTGATAACTCAAATCAAATACCTTGATGCTAGTAACCATAGACTAATTCTGCACCTGCTAAAGAAAAATTGGAAGGAGGCTGGGTTAGTCACAATTTTTGATTTAGGTTTTTCTTAGTCTTTTTTTTTTTGTGTGTGAAAATACGTTTATTTCCATTTCATTCCATACCATCATATGTATACTGTGCATAACCGGGGCATATAACATTGAATAATAAACTCAGCCCTCGCTTTTATAAACAATACCCCCCAAAATACAAACCCAATATACCACCTTGACCCACCAAACACCCTCTTTCACCCCCCTCCAACTTTCATTCTTCCTTCCGACATTCCCCTCTACCTACTTCCCCTCCCCCTCTAGCACTCCTCTCTCCCAATACCTTCCTTCCCTTCCTTCTCCTCCTGCCTCCAATCCTCTCTCCCACCCTCTCTACCCCTCTTTCTTCTTTCGCTCTACTCCTCTCTTCGGTGTATTTGTATTGTCTATCAATATGTTCAGCTTGTCCTATTCTTACCCTAACATTAAGAAGCCACAGTATACAAGTGTAAGGTGACCAGATGTCCCACTTTTGGCGGGACACACCCGCTTTCCAATGCATTTTCCCGCATCCCGCCCGCCTTTTTAAAAGGCACGCTTTTTTTGGCGCTCGCAGCTCCCGCCCATCAGCTGCTAGCTTGCTGGGCTGGCTCATCGTTCTGTTCTCTATCCTACCAGATGAGCCAGCCCAGCAAGCTAGCAGCTGATGGGCGGGAGCGGCGAGCGCCAAAAAAAGCGTGCTTTTAGCCTTTTACCTCCTACAAATTTAAGCCAGCCCAGCCTGCCGCTCACTGATTGGATTGGCCTGGAGTCCAGCCAATCAGTGAGCTGGCTGGGATGGGAAATTTTCAGCACGCCTGCGCGAGTCTCCATTTCCTTTCGCCAAAAGACGAAAGAGGTTGCAGCTGCGCTGACTGGTGAGTAATCTAATTCTAATCGAATTTTCCGCTCGCCGCGGCAGGAGGAGAGGGTGGGGGCAGCTGCAGCCACCTGCAGAGAAGTTCCTCTCGCTTCCGGGGCTCCCGCCGCCCGGCAGAAGCCCCTGAAGCACGTGGAAGTTCTCTGCGGGCGGCTGCAGCTGCCCCCACGCTCTCGGATATATACAGTTTAGTATTTTAGCATTTATTTTTGAAAAAAATCAAACTCCTAAATCATGGTGTATAGCTTATTGCTCCTATCTTGGACATATTTTTTCTGATCAAACATTTGTGTTTACTGGGGTGGTGCATAAAGCTGAAAAGAGTTATTGTTTGTAATTTTTCTACATTATTTTGCTGTGAAAGAAGAGTTTTCTTCTTGGGGATAGATATTGATGGAGATTTCTTGTGCCATTAGGAATTGTTGCAAAGAAAAGATAAAGAATCTTATGGTGTGATATTGGTGAATTTTTTTTAAAAAAATAGTCTGTGTTGTCTTTCTGTCCCAAATAGTTAAATATAATTTCATTATGAACATCTGCAGGGCTTATGGGATTCCCATAATATGGGAGAGTCATGCCTTTCTAGATCATATTTGCCCATTTGTGGTTTTCTGTCTCATCTGTGAAATTCACAACCTTTATTTGTTATGTTCTGAATTTTTCTCTTTTTAGAAAGTGATAAGAAATCTACCTGCAATTTAATCTTGACCAGGCATCCTGACTTTTAAGAAGTCACTGACATGCCAGTTTTAAAATTGTTTTTTTTCTTGATAGTTAAGGTCAAAATTTAAACTTGCTGTCACAACTTTGAGCAGGGTGTGAGATTGTTGATGTCCATTTTACTGTCTTTCAATAACTTCTGTATAATGTTCCAATCAAGCCTCAAATTAAGATGTTACCAACTAGAAAGCCCTACCTTTGTCATGAATGGGATTACTAGCAGGGCCTCCCCAGAAGATATTTAAAGCTCTGGTAAGATAGCTTTGAGGGGGTGGTCTTTAAATATTTGGACTTTAAGCTGATTTTGGAAAATCTGTAAATTTGAAAGCACAAAAAATGCTATTGGCTTGTTTCCAGATGAGTCATTTACTGTAAGGAGTATAGGCTCAATGTATTTTAAAATAATATTTTATTTATTGTGCATATGATTTTTTAAAATAGTGGTATTCTGTGTTGATTCTTTTTTAAATTGTCTTAGACTATTTAAAAAAGATTCTATCCAAAATAAATTGAAACAAGCCATTTTAAAAATTTCTATGCACAATACTTTGAAATGGACTCAGGAGTCATGATTGACACTGAGTGAATTTGCACTTTTAATAATCAGGAAGATACAATGGCATTGAAAAAAGTGACTGATGACCATTTTTCACACTTAGCGACCATTTTCACACTTAGCGACCGTTGTGGCATCCTCATGGTTACGCGATCAAAATGTTGATGTTTGGCAACAGATTCGTATTTCTGATGGTCGCTAAGTGAGGAGTCTCGAGGAGGGGGAAAACATTTAGTGACCAAAGTTACAATGGCATTGAAAAAAGTGACTGATGACCATTTTTCACACTTAGCGACCATTGCGACCATTTTTCACACTTAGCGACCGTTGCAGCATCCTCATGGTCACGTGATCAAAATTTTGTTTGGCAACGGATTCGTATTTATGCTGGTTTCAGTGTCCTGGGGTGACCTTTTGACAAAAAAAAATTTTTTAATCAAGCCCCCCCCTGCCCCCCCCCCGGTCAAGGGTGTCCCTCTTTTCCAATCTGAAAATCTGGTCACCTTATACAAGTGCAATCATGTACTTTAAGATCTAACACATATTATATTTTCCCCCTCCCCCCTCCCCCTAAACCCCCCCCTCCCTTCCCTCCCCCCGACTTCCCAGAGCCCGTACACGGTATAACTTTTTAACAAACACAGTCTAAAGTATCTTAAAACAACTCAGCTTCTTACTGTTACCCAAACTTTAAACAGTTTAACTTATTGCTAATCTTAAGCATAGGCTATCTGGAGTTTCTTAGTCCCATATTTGCTTTGTGTATAATCAATCCATTTTTTCCAGTCTCGTTTATATCTCTCGTTTGAATGTTCTTTAAGGTATGCTGAAATTTTTGCCATCTCGGCTAAGTTTATAACTTTCAAAGTCCATTCTTGAGTTGTAGGCACGTCTTCCTTCTTCCAATATTGCGCCACCAACAGTCTTGCTGCCGTTATTAAATACAGAACCAAGTTAATCTCCACCGCTGTAAAATCAGTACATATACCTAATAAAAACAACTGAGGGGTGAATTTATCCTTCTTTTGAAGATATTTTGCATGATCCACCATATTTTTATCCAAAATGCCTTAACCTTACGACATGTCCACCATATATGAAAATATGTAGCATCAAGAGAACCACATCTCCAACATTTAGGTTGTACATTCGGATACATAGAAGCGAGCTTTTTGGGATCTAAATGCCATCTATAAAACATCTTATAAAAATTTTCTCTCAGATTTTGTGCTTGTGTAAATTTCACATTTCTTACCCATATTCTTTCCCATGTGTCCAGCATTATTGGTTCCTCAATATTCTGAGCCCATTTTATCATACAGTCTTTAATCAGTTCCGTTTCGGAATCCATCTGTATTAGTACATTATATATCCTCTTTATATGCATTAAGCTTTGATCTCTTATTTGTTTAAACAGATTGTCCTCAACTTTAACAAAGCCAGTTTTTTTATCTGTTTTCCACCTAGCCTGTAATTGGCCATACTGAAACCATGTTTGAACTACCTTCTCCTGTTTAAGTACCTCTAAAGATTTTAATTGTAACACTCCCCTTTCTGAAGTAAGAAGTTGTCTGTAAGTGGTTCTATCATGTTTTTGTTCTATATTCATATTTTGAATTGCATGTCTAGGAATTGCCCACATGGGCAACTTATCGTTTAGTTTGTGTTGATATTTTTTTCCAGACCCGCAATAAAGCATTTCTTAAAATATGATTTTTAAAATTCTTATCCAAATTTTTGTTAAATAACAAGTAAGCATGCCAACCATATAACAAATCATGTCCCTCGATATTCAATATTCTATTATTGGTTAAATGGATCCAATCACTAATTGCAGATAATGCCACTGCATCATAATATAATTTTAAGTTAGGTAATTTCAATCCTCCTCTTTCACGTACATCCTGCATTATTTTCATCTTTACCCTCGGCTTCTTTCCTGCCCATACAAATTTGTTGATACCCTTCTGCCATTCTAGAAGGTTCGCATCTCTTTTAAGTATTGGTAACATTTGAAAAAGAAATAAAAAATTTGGTAAGATGTTCATTTTCACTGCCGCTATCCTACCCAACAAAGATAAGTGCAGTTTCTCCCACTTTTTCATCTCCGTCTGTATACTATGCCAAAGTGGTTCATAATTATGCTTATATAATTTCCCATTTGAAGTTAAAATATTAACTCCAAGATATTTGACTTTTTTAACTACCTCACATCCTAGCATCATTCTTAATTCTTCCTTTTGTTTAGTATTCATATTTATGGCTAATATTTTAGTTTTTCCTAAATTTATTTTAAAGCCAGAGACTTGGCCATATTGATTAATCGTATTCATTAAAACCGTACTGGATTCCTGCGGTTGTTCCAATATTATGACCAAATCATCCGCAAAGGCGCGGACCCTATATTCTTGCTGTCTAATCTTGATCCCTTTTAAACCATCCAAGCCCCGTATTTTATTCAACAATACTTCCAAAGTTATAATGAACAATAGTGGGGACAAAGGACAGCCCTGTCTTGTACCTTTTTCAATTTGAAAAGAGTCTGTTAAGCTTCCATTGACTATGATTTGGGCTGTTTGCTGTTGGTATATTGCATCAATTGACTGTAAAAAATTATCTCCTATCTGCATTTTTTGCAATATCTTCAGCAGAAATTGCCAGTTAACTCGATCAAAGGCCTTCTCAGCATCCAAAATATAAATGCAGCAGGGATCTGGTTGTTCTTTCCCAAATATTCTAATGCATTAATAATTAATCTGACATTACTTTTCATCTGTCTCCCCTGTATAAAACCTGTTTGGTCGGTATGTATCAATTGTTGAATGACCACCATTAACCTATTTGCTAATATTTTAGTAAAAATTTTATAATCTACATTAAGTAATGAAATAGGTCTATAATTTTTTGACTGAGTAATATCTTGATCTTCTTTGGGTATCAACGATATAAACGCTGTCTTCCATGATGCGGGCACTTTACCTTCCGATTGAATTTTATTAAATAATTCTCTAAGAGGTTCTACCATTTCTAACTGTAAGTTTTTATAATAAACCGCTGTTAGGCCATCTGTACCTGGTGCTTTCCCTAACTTTAGTTGTTTAATTACCTGCAGGATTTCCCCAGAGGTTATTGGTTGGTTCAACTTTTGCCTGTATTCTTCTCTAACTAAGGGGATGTTCTCTTTATCTAAGTATTTATCTATGTCTAAACCCCTAATTTTGTCCCCTTTGTACAGTTCTGTATAAAATTCCCGAAATGCCTTTTGGATCTCCTCCTGTTGAAACACCTCCTTCCCTCTATAACACAATTTAGATACATTTTGAGTTTTTCTTTTTTTCCTAATCTGATAAGCCAACCACCTACCGGGTTTATTTGCGTTGCAGAAAGTATTGTGTTTTGCATATAATAAACTGGTGGCTACCTGGTCAGAGATCAGCATATCAAATTGGGATTTTAATATAGAGATTGCTTCCTTAGCCTTTATATCGCCTGGATTCAGCATTAATTCCAACTCTTTCCCTTTAATTTCCTCTTCCAATTCTTTTCATTTTTGCCCTTGTTTGTGTCTATGTATTTTGTTTATATTCATCAGTACTCCTCTCATATACGCTTTGCTTGCATCCCATACATATTCCATAGATGTACCCTTATTCATGTTGAGAGCAAAGTATTCAGATAACAATTTTTTACAATCATTAATGTACTTTTCATATCTAAATAAATTTTCATTCAACCTCCAAGACCTTCTTGCCTGCACTACCCTTCCCAGTTCCATCCAAACTGGGTTATGATCCAAAAGAACTCTCGCCGCAATCTTTGTCTTCTTCACCCTAGAAAGTAAATCATTAGTAATTAGTATAAAATCAATCCTTGATAAAGATTGATGTCTGTCAGAAAAAAAGGTGAAGTCATATTCCTCTACATTCCTTTCACGCCAAACATCTCGCAATTTGAAATCATCCATCATGTCAAAAAAAGATTTGGGTAACTTAGCTCGGATTTTAGTGTTCGGGCGAGATGTCTTCTTATCTCTTTTAGTATCAATCACTCCATTCCAGTCACCCAGTAGTATACAAGACTTAAAGTCCCACTGTACTAATTTAGCATGGAGATTTCTATAAAATCCATCTTGCTGTTGATTAGGAGCATAAATTCCCAAAAGTAATGTCTTTTTCCCTTCTAAGATTAGGTCTAGTGCGATATATCTTCCAAAGGGATCTGCTTCAATTAGCTCGGCTTTAATGTCTTTTCTTAAGTATACAACTATGCCATTTTTCTTTTCCGTAGCAGAGGTCACAAAATGTTGACCAAGTTTGGAATTAAACAAGTATTTTTGATCAGTTAATTTGATATGAGTTTCTTGCAAACAAATTATATCATTCTTAAACTGTTTGAGATAATGAAATATTTTCTTTCTCTTCTGTGGAGAGTTCAGTCCATTCACATTCCATGTCAAAATCTTAGTTGTCATTTTTGGTTGCCTGAAGTTTTTTTAGAGCCTCCCGCATGGCCTGTCTAACCTTTGGTCTGGCTCCTCCCACAACTTCTGAACTTGTTGCTGTGACTCCTTGATCAATGGCCAGTGGTTGTTGAGATTGTTGCATTGTAGCTTGTTTTTCCATTTGTCTGGTAGTCGTGCGGTTAGGTCTTTGTTCCTTGACCCCTTGCCCTTCCGGGAAGGGAAGATGGTACGTTTTGTATGGTAGTTGTGTGGTTTGCTGTTTATCTTGTCCTTCTCGTGGTCTCTCTCCATATCTAGATGATTCAGGGTGTCCCACCTTCAGGATCTTATGATAGAAATCTCGAGCTTTCCATACAGAGTTGAGACGATATCTTTGCTTGTCAAATGTAACTATGATACCAAATGGGACATCCCATCAATACTGTATCTGACGCTTTCTGAGCTCTTCCACCAAAAAAGCATAATCTCTCCTGGCTCTTAGCATTTGAGGTGGTATTTCTTTCAAGACAATCAAATCCTGTCCGCCAATTTGAAGCCTGGTATTATAGGACTCTTGTAGTATCATGTTTCTGAACTCTCTTGTAACAAAGTATATTACCACATCTCGAGGGAGTTGCTTCTGTTTTGCCGCCCAAGAATTAATGCGATAAATTTTGTCGATCTGCCAATCAAATTGGATCCCGGTCTTCCACCAGACAGTCAAAAGCGTCTGAAAACATCTGCTTTAAATTCTCCTGTTTCTCTTCACGCAGCCCCTAACTCTTAATGCAAGCTCCATCTGTTTATACTGTATCATAATAATTTGTTTTTCAGCATTTTCAACTTTTTGTTCCACCACTTGAGTTTTAGATGTCAAGTTAGTTTTAGCTTCATTAAGAACCTCTAAGTTCTCTTCCATTCCGGAAACATATTCTGTCAGTACATTTACAATTCCCATCATATCATCATTCATTTTGGTGATCTTAGTATCAAACTTATCATATAAGACTTTTATCTCATTCCTTATTTCATCTCTAAATTCTCTGAAAGTTTCTAAATTCTGTTCTCTAGATTCTGTAAACATTTCCAAAAAGAATTCTTTCGTTGGTACTTCTCCACTAGGGGGCATAGAGGGTGGGGGGCTGCGACTTTTGTGCCAGGTATGGGGGACGTAGCTCTTGGAGGTAATTTCGCTGGATTTAATTTTGATGCCATTATGTCTTTGCTTTAAGCACTTAATCAAATTTTGCTGGCCCGCTGTGCAACTTACAAAAAAAAAAAAAAAAAAAGGAAAGGAAAAGTTCCTCCCTTTTTGCAGAGAGTTTACGGAAGGTTTCAAAAGACTGGCATTACACCAAAACAGTTCAGCAAAAACAAAAAAACAAAAAACCTCTGTTTGGAATGTCTCTATGTTAGCAAAGAGTCTTTGAAAACTTTTAGAGGTTGATAAGAAAAGAATCTTCAGAGAAGTAGAGCTGATTAATTCGTGAGAGGCTATTCCTTTGATTCCTTGCCAAGGAACTAGGGATATACCATTATCGCAAATGCGAAAGCTGCAGAATCGCCATTTTGAAAACAGTTGCACAAAGGAAGCCTTTATAACACCGAAGCTAGGATTTTTCTTAGGAATAACAAATAAAGTTCTCAGGCACGGGCTCTGCTTGTATTAGTTTCAGATAAAATAGTTTCAAAAATTGTCCTAAGAGGGGTTTCTTTGCCTTGTGCTGTAAAAACAGCCGAGATTTTTGGCCGGAGATATGACTCAGCTTTGGTTAACTCCCCCTTCTGTTCGCAGCAAAAAAAAAAGCTGCAAACTTCAAAGAAAGTTCTTACCGGCTGGGTCTCTCTCTGCTATCTTCTTGTCTGAAGAAAGAGATATCTACGGGTGTTTAAGTAGATAACGAGCCAGAAATCTGGGGGCAGCTCAATTAAGCCGCCGCCAACGGCAGAGTCCCACCCCGGAAGTCCAGGTTTTTCTTAGTCTTGATGGATTCTTAATTTATCCTCACCAGAGGATAAATTGCAGGAGTATCCATGTTATTTCATTTATAACAAAAAAAACCCAAACAAATAAAGTTTGGGGCATGAATTTACGTTGGAGTACACATGCATTTTCTACTGATGTATTTAAAATGCCTAATTATTTCCTTTTTCTTATCTTCCTTTATTAATTCTAGTGAGAAGCTGAAGTACTGGTGTGCACTCCAGAAGTTACTGTATCTGATGTTTCAAATAAATCCCATTCCACTCATTAACACAGGTGGAGCTTCTGATGAATACAGAGTTGATTAGTATATAATTTATGGCATTCATCAGCATATGATTTTTATTTTTTTTTAACAAAAAAGTGTGTGAATTTAGATTGCATATAAGCATGGAAGGTTGTCTGTGTCTGTTATGTATCTCCATTTCACATGCATAATTGCCCCATAATTTCTATTCTGTCCATAGAAGGGAAAGAATACTTCAAGTTATTTTTTTTAATTGACTAGAATTACAATACTGAATGTTTTGCTAATGCTTTCGAAGTTGCTATTAACACATGTGAGATAAACACAAATATATGCACTATTACATTGTATAGTTTTTTTCCCACTGAATAAGAGTATTAAAAATATTGACTGAATCAGACAATGATACTATTATGAAATCATCACAATTTTAAATCTAAACTGGTCTCTCTATTTTTTTATTTTAAATCTAAACTGGTCTCTCTATTTTTTTTTTTAAAGAAACCCAAATGTTTACTCATTGGAGTCTCGGCATTAAAAATCAAGATTACATTTCTTAGGTTCAAGAAATAAACCACTGGATAGAGAGAGCTCTATTAAGTTCTAGTACAAACAAAAATCTCTGAACTAAGATTGCCCACCAAAAAATCTACTTATTTAAATAATAGGCATATTGATTTCTTAAAAGAAATTTAAGAGAAACTTTTTAACCTGTTCCATATCAGCCATGGTGGTTAAAGTGCAGTACTGCAGGCTACTTCTGATGACTGCCAGCTGCCTGCAATTTGGCAGTTCAAATCTCACCAGGCTTAAGGTTGACTCAGCCTTCCTTCCTTCTGAGGTGGGTAAAATGAGGACCCGGATTGTTGGGGGCAATATATTGACTCTGTAAACTGCTTAGAGAGAGCTGTAAAGCACCCTGAAGTCCAAGCGCTATTACTATAACAGAGCTAATTTATGGGATATTGAGGAGCAGCTTACTTGGTAAAAGTCCTCAAGAAGAGGTTGGTAAATCAACTCTTATAGGGATTATGAATCTCCTGAGATGAGAATTGGTCAATATCCCTTCAAGCCTTATAAAAAAGTAATTTGTATCGTTGGGCATTGAAATATTCAGGGATTCTTCTTAACTTAAATTTAAAAAGTAAGAATATGTAGTAAGTCTGAAGCCTATCATTCTACAATTACTAAAATTCTTTACTAATCTGTAGTTTTTTGTTGTCCCTACATCAAAATTAAGTCACTAAGCTAACAGATGTCAGTAGAAGAAGAATGTCAAAACTGCAAGAGCATAGTCTTTTTGAATATGGTGAATGAGCACCTCATAACCTGTGTGAACCTGTAGCCGAACCTTTCCTACCTGGCTACTTTGATCTTCCTTACAGCCCCTTCCCATTCTCTTTGGTAGCATCTCCAGCATCGTTTGGCTGGGACTATGTTTGTACATATGGAGGTCACATCTAAATTTGTCTTCATTAACCTATGATGCTACTTTCTTTCATACATTCATAGCATTCAGTATTTTTTCAAAGCATCTATTTTTCAAAGCATTAATTTTTACATATGCGATGTGGCCCGGCAGGAGCCGTTAGAGCTGCCACAAGACTCCGACAGCGAGGGGCCTTATGAGTCGGCACTGGAGGATGTGGAGGACCCTGGACAGGGTTCCGACTCCGAGCAGGGCGCAGAGACACTGGTTGGCCACCAGATGGTGCCTGAGCCTTGGATCAGTGGGGAGGAGACAAGAGAGAGTGATCAAGAAAACAACTGTGAGTTGTTCCGGGATGCACGCCGTCTTGATCTACTCAACGTCCCGGAAGGGTCATCAACGTCATTTGCGTCTGGTCTTGCAGCGACTCCGAGAACATCTGTCAGGTGTGACTTCATTTAATAATCAGGAAAGAAACCACTCAACTCCATTTGTTTGAAATCAAGTGTACTTTTATTAATTATAAACGAACAGTAGCAAAGCTAACCTGAATCTGGTTAATTAGGCGCGAAAGCAAAGAATATCATGTATAATTCAATCCCCTCCCCTTGGCACCCCAGTACATAGTCCAATTATAATGCACCCAACTGTCAGGTGGGAGATATCTTCAAAAACCATCACCAGGATGGAATGCCGGACAGTTAACCTTGGCGGGAAACTCCCTTCCTCAACATGGGCAGCAAGATGGTCAGGTCAGCGTCTAGAATCTTCCTCCAGCACATCACGATTCCCCTCCCAAATACCATGCCTCCCTCCCCGTTGCAATGGCAGCCAAAGCAGCAGCAAAGCAGAGGCTGACATCCGGTCCTCCTCCAGAAAAGGGCGGTCAGACCTGCAGAAATGAAAAGAACACAAACAAACGGACACACAACAAGACACAAAAGAGAGAAAGGGTAAGGGAGAGAAAAAAACAAAAGAAAGGAAAAAATAGGAGATTGTCTGACAATCAGGGCTTGTCAGGATAGGCAGAGTAGAACTTGCAGAGCAGACGAGGCGCTCGAACATGGGACCCGTCCACCCATTCAGCGTGAGATGGGGGAAAATGCTTCCAAGCCACCAGGTACTGAACATGGTTTCGCCGTTTACGAGAGTCCAGAATCTCACGGATCTCGAAATGTTGCTCACCCTCAACCAAAAGCGGAGCGGGTGGAGGAGGGAGAGGTGTTCTCAAAGAAGAAGTGCAGAGAGGCTTCAGGAGATTAACATGAAAAACAGGGTAAACTCGGTTGAGATGCTTAGGCAACTGGAGTTGGACAGAAACAGGGTTGATGATCTTAACAATGGGAAACGGGCCAACATATTTGGGGCCCAATTTCTTTGACTTCTGGGGTGTTTGAAGAATTTATCTAGTGGATAAATAAACTTGATCACCAACCTTGTACTCATAGGGCTTAGTCCGTTTCTTATCAGCCTGTTTTTTATGAGTGTGGTGCGCCGCATCCAGAGTCTGGAGAGCCAAAGGCCAAATGTCCCGAAGGCAATCACTCCCCTCAGACAGCGATGACTTGCGGTTGCTCACGAGGAATTTCAGGAATGGGTACAAAATCCTGGCCGAACACCACATGAAAAGGGGTAAAGCCAGTGCTGCTGTGCACGGAATTATTGTAAGCCACCTCAGCATGAGGCAACAAATCCACCCAATCATCCTGCTGGTAGTTGATGAAATAACGTAAATATTGTTTGAGTACAGAATTAATCCTTTCACAAGCCCCATTAGTCTGAGGGTGGTGGGAGGAGCTTAGTCCCTGGGCGGAGCCAATCCACTTCAGAAACTCTTTCCAGAAGTGGGAGGTGAACTGAAGACCCCTCTCCGAAATGATGCGGTCGGGCATCCCATGCAAGCGATAAATATGAGAGGTGAACATCTTAGCGAGGGATTTAGCAGAGGGGATCTTGGAGCAAAGGATGAAATGGACTTGTTTGGAGAATAAGTCCGTAACAACCCATATAACAGTGTGGCCCTGACTCTCAGGAAGTTCGACAATGAAATCCATGGAGATTTCCTTCCATGGGGCCACTGGGCGAGCCACCGCCTGGAGTAACCCTTGGGGCTTACCCAGAGGGCGTTTAGCAGCGGCACAAATGGGACAACTGGCAACATATGTCTCAATGTCCTTTTTTAAAGAGGGCCACCAAAATTGTCGTTTGACGAGGTGTAAAGTCTTGACGAATCCAAAGTACCCAGCCATCCGGGAGTCATGAGCCCGTTGAAGAACAATGGGTCTAATGGACACAAGAACATATAATTTCGCCCCAATCCAAGGCAATTCATCCTTTGTAGTGCATTCATTCATCTGCTGTTGGAACCAGTCATCTCCAGTAAGGGCCTTTTTTAGGTTAGAAAGAAAGTCCTGAGTGACCTCCACCTTAGAAGTTGCTTGACTTCTAGTAACAACAGGAGCAGCGAGGCTCTTCGTGGGAATGACAGGCTGGACCACACTGAGCTTAGAACAGTTGTTCTGAGGGAGTCTGGACAAAGCATCAGCCATAAAGTTTTTCCCTCCTGGAATGTATTTCAAGGTAAAATTAAATCAATTGAAATGCTGAGCCCAGCGCATCTGCTTAGGAGAAAGTTTTCTGGGGGTTCTCACAGCTTCCAAGTGCTTATGGTCAGTCCACACCTCGAAAGGGTGTTTGGCGCCCTCCAGAAAATGGTGCCACGTGGACAAAGTCCAGCGAACAGTAAAAGCTTCTTTCTCCCAAATGGCCCAACGTCTCTCTGTGTCGGTTAGTTTGCAAGAGGTGTAAGCGCAGGGTTGTAATTTACCTTGGCTATTAGTTTGAAGCAGTACAGCTCCCACTGCCACGTCACTGGCGTCAGCTTGGACCACGAAAGGTGCATCCATGTCCGGGTGTTTGAGGACTGGTTCCTCTGCAAAAAGGCACTTCAACTTCTCGAAAGCAGCTTGACAGTCCATAGTCCAATCCAGCGGCTTGCTAGATTTGGGTTTGACCCCTCCTTTAGACTTAAGGAGATTAGTTATTGGGAGAGCTATCCTAGCAAAGGAGGGAATAAACTGATGATAGAAATTAGCAAAACCCAAAAATTTCTGCAATTGCCTACGTGTACGAGGGGCCTCCCACTCGGCGACCACTTTGACCTTAACAGGGTCCATTTCAATGCCATTGTGGGAGATGTGATAGCCCAGGTAATCAACCTTCTCCTGATGGAATTCGCACTTGGATAATTTGGCATAGAGTTCAGCCGCCCGGAGTTTTTACAGTACTGTGCGAACAAGCCTCACGTGTTCTTCACGTGTCTCCGTGTAAATAAGGATATCATCTAAATAGATGATAACTCCTTTGTAAAGATGGTCATGTAAAACCTCATTAATTAGCTGCATGAAAACCACTGGCGCCCCCTGGAGGCCAAATGGCATTACTCGAAATTGGAAACAACCAAGGAGGCAGTTGAAAGCAGTTTTCCAGTAGTCCCCCTCTTTAATTCTGACTCTATAGTACGCTTCGCTTAGGTCCAATTTAGTGAAAATACGGCCCTTCCCCAGTTGGGCGAGCATGTCCTTCATCAGTGGTAATGGGTACAGGTTCTGAGCTGAGATGCAGTTCAAGTTTTTGAAATTCACACATAATCTGAGGGAGCCATCTTTCTTTTCTCTGAACAATACTGGCGCTGCTACCTTGGGTCTCGCTGGCTCAATGAAACCCCTTTCCAAGTTCTTATCAATGAATTTCCTCATTTCCTCCATCTCTCTAGGGGACATTGAATATATTTGGGGCTTTGGAAACTTTACTCCAGGTAAAATATCAATGGTGCAATCTGTGGGCCTGTGAGGGGGCAATTTATCAGAAGATTTCTCACTAAAAACATCCTTGAGGTCCCAATATTCCTTTGGAATTCTCTCCTTCCCCCTCAATTTTCTCCTGCCCCCTGGCTGCCAGTATGGGGGTAATAGTATCAGAGTTTGGAGCTTCAACTTTCCCCTTAGGGGGTGTGGTTGTTCGAATGCGTAACCAACCTCTCTCCAGTTAATGCATGAGTTCCATCTACGGAGCCAGGGGAGTCCCAAAATAAGGGGTCGGTCCATCCCTGGTGCCACAATAAAAGTTATTAATTCTTGGTGGGTACCCATCCACATCTTGATGGGTTCAGTGGAAAAATGAGCAGGGCCGCCTCCTGCAATAGAACCATCAATTTGGCAAAAAGCAATAGGGATTTTTAAAGTCTTTAATTTCAAGCCCAGCTTCTCCACCATCTCAGGGCTTATCATACAGCGGGAACACCCAGAATCTAATAGTGCTAGAAGTTTTTCTATTGTGCCAGAAGAGGGCACTCTAAGCTCAATTGGGATAAGCATAGGGCCAGATCGGGAATTTACCCAGCGATGAGAATTCTCATCATCAGATTCGTCAGATGAGCTGGGGCTTCCGTCTCCTTCCTCCTCTGGCTTGAAGTGTCGAGAAATATTCTCAGCAGCGAAGGGAGCCTCCTTCCTCTTGCTTGAAGTCTTCTCGGGTTTCCCCTCCCTCCAGGGGGGGTGGAGCGGGTTGAGTCAGTTTGACGCAGCAATTCATAGCCCGATGCCCCTCCTTTCCACAGCGGAAACAAGTGAAAGGCTTGGCTTTGCCTGCAAAGCCTCCCCTGCCTTCACTCCTTGGGCGGGGGGGGGGCTTTAGGAGGTGCTGTGGGGGATTTCTCAACTTCTCCCTCTCTCATGCAACGAAGTCTGACTAAATCCAATTCCATGTCTGCCGCGTTTTCATACCAAACTTCTAAACGACGGGGAAGGCGTCTGTTTATGCATTGCTGGTAAACATCTTTATCCAAGACATCAGCAAATTGATCCAGCAAGGCCTCTTCCAACCACCCCCTCATATAGGCTGACAATTCCTGAAATTCCTGCACATAGTCAGGCACAGTTTTCTTTCCCTGATTAAGGGCCGTAAATTTCAGCCTAGCGCAACGCTCGGTCAAAGGGTCGCCGAACCTTCTTCTCATGGCTGCCATAAATTCATCAAAATTCCTCAGGAGAGGGGAATTGCATTTATGTAGCCCGACCATCCAGTCGGCTGCTTTCTTCTCCAAGGCCATTAACACCATTCTCACTTTAGTTTCATCTTTCTCTAAATCAGGCCCATATATTTTCATATAATTCCAGACCTGAATAAGAAGCAACCCGAGCCTCTGGGTTCCCCATCATATTTTACGCTTAAGGGTGGGACCTTAGCCATCAGGCGTCGCCTGGCCCCCCCTGCTCTTGGAATGTCTCTAGCCGCAGGGGGGAGGCTGGTTTTGGGTTTTCTTGCGCATAACCCCCTTCGGCCCCTCCAGTTTCCCTTAAGCTATGCATTGAATACCTTTTCTCCAGCTCCTCTGTTGGCTCCTTTTCCACAGCTCTCTCTCGAATTTGACGTTCACTCCATGCCTCTTCAAGGAGCCTCATGGCGTGGGAGATTTTGTAGTCTTCTTCTCCAGTGCCACTCCAGTCAGCCACTGGTTTTTTCTTTGGCCTCCTTCTCGTGACCCTAGCTTGTAATTCCTCAGGTTCCTCTTTCTGTCCCACACTCCAAGTCCATCTGGGACGGACGGCAGGTTCTTCCACTCTCAGTTCGGCTAGTCTTTCTTTTAGAGATGGTCCCGCCGCTGCCCCCACTTCTTCCTCCTGGTCACTTTCATGCAAAGACATTTTCTTTTCTTCTTGTGAGGGCACCCCCCTCGGTAGTTGTTCGCTCCGGGTTGGGTGCGAGGTCGGATTCAGCTTATTGTCAGGTGCAACTTCATTTAATAATCAGGAAAGAAACCACTCAACTCCATTTGTTTGAAATCAAGTGTACTTTTACTAATTATAAATGAACAGTAGCAAAGCTAAGCTGAATCTGGTTGATTAGGCGCGAAAGCAAAGAATATCATGTATAATTCAATCCCCTCCCCTTGGCGCCCCATAGTCCAATTATAATGCACCCAACTGTCAGGTGGGAGATATCTTCAAAAGACATCACCAGGATGGAATGCCGGACAGTTAAACTTGGCGGGAAACTCCCTTCCTCCACATGCGCAGTAAGATGGTCAGGTCAGCATCTAGAATCTTCCTCCAGCACATCATGATTTTCCTCCCAAATACCATGCCCCCCTCCCCGTTGCAATGGCAGCCAAAGCAGGAGCAAAGCAGAGGCTGACAACATCGTTCGTTCACAAAGCTGGAGAAGTGTCAGTTTTGGCAGACTACCATCGAGTTCCTGGGGCACCGTATCTCCCCTGAAGGAATTGCGATGCAGCCAGGCAAAGTGGAGGTGATGCGTAGTTTGCAACCTCCTCGACATATGAAGGATGTGCAGAGACTTCTCGGGTTTGCCAACTACTACTGGACATTCATCCCCAGCTTTGCTTTCTTGACCGCGCCCCTCACTTGGCTCCTGCAAAAGAAAGTGCTGTTTCGCTGGGGTCCCACGGAGCAGCGAGTGTTCGTGGCCCTGAAGCAGGCTTTTACGAAGTAGCCGATCTTGAAGCACCCTGATCCCCATCGTCAATTTGTTGTGGGTACGGTGATACTGCAGGCTCACACCCCTGATGGTACCCTTTTCCCTTGCGCTTACTACTCTCGGAAACACAATCCTTCCGAGCCCAATTACACCATATGGGAGAAGGCATTGTTGGCTATCAAGGTGGCGTTCGAGATTGGAGGCATCACCTGGAGAGTGGCAGGTATCAGGTCGAGGTCTGAACGGACCATCAGAATTTGGAGTTTTTGACCACAGCATGTAAGCTGAACCAACGCCAGATCCGGTGGTCTATGTTCTTTGCCCAGTTCAGTTTTAAGGTGACGTACATCCCTAGTGCGTTGAATCAAAGGGCGGATGCCCTGTCTAGGAAACTGGAGTACTCTGACCGTGCGAACTCGCTTCCACCCCGGACTGTTATACCTGTCAAATCCTTCGCTGCAATTCATGAACCCGTGGACGTACGGTCTCTGATATGGGATGCGCAACGGGGTGACGAGTGGGTGGAGCAACGAAAGGCAGAAGTAGGGTCGGCTTTCCCATGGACCTTTGATGAGGACCTTTTGAGGTATCAGGACCAGCTCTATGTGCCCACAGGGCCCCTCCGTGGACTGGTTCTCTCCCAGTGTCATGACACTCCAGCAGTGGGACATTTTGGTCTTTTCAAGACATTGCACCTGGTCTCCTGTACATTCTGGTGGCCCCGCTTATGAGACGACATGCAGAAGTACGTGACGTCGTGTGTCTGGTGTCCACAGGCCAAGTCAGTGACAGGAGCTCCTCCAGGTTTATTGCAGCCCTTGCCGACCCCGGACAGACCCTGGGGAGCCGTGTCCATGGATTTCTTGACCGAACTGCCTCCATCATCAGGGTTTACCACGGTCCTCGTTGTGGTGGACATGCTCACCAAGATGGCGCATTTCATCCCCTGTCGGAGATTGACGACAGCCCGTGCCATGGCCCGCATATTCATCCAACATTTGTTCCCCTTGCACGGCCTACCTGATCGGGTTGTCTCGGACCAATTCATGGCCCAGTTTTGGAAAGGGCTGATGGCAGCTCCAGATGTCCAAGTATGTTTATCCTCGGCGCACCATCCCGAAACCAATGGGGGTACAGAGAAGGTGATTGGGATTCTAGAACAGTACCTGTGCTGTTTTTTGAATCAGTAGCAGAACAACTGGGTGGAGTACCTGGCCATGGCGGAGTTTGCATTTAACAACTCCCAGCACACCTCCACACGGACGACGCCCTTCATGGCTAACGTCGGGTACCACCCTCGTTTTTTCCCTCTCACCCCGGTGGACTCCCCGGTCCCTGCAGCACAGGACTTCCTCTCTGAGATCCAGGCGGTCCACCAAGTGGTGTGCCACTATCTGAATCAGGCAAAGGAGGATTACAAAAGGGTGGCAGATAAGTCTCGGCATGCGGTGCCAGAGTTGGCTGTGGGAGATCGCGTGTGGCTGTCCACACGGCATCTTCCATCCCACCGGCCGGCTAAGAAGTTAGACCACCGGTATCTTGGACTGTTTCCCGTGGAGACCATCATCAACCTGGTGGCCTATTGCCTGACCCTCCCATGCTTGATGCGAGTGCACCTGGTGTTCCATCGCTCGCTCCTGATCCCTGAACTTGTCCTCTCCGCCGACCCTCTTCCCCTCAGCCATCATCGTGTGCAGTGGACACGCGGCCACTGCACGAAGTGGCGCGGATTTGTGACTCAAGATGGCTCAAGGGACGGTTCCAGTATTTCATAGACTGGACAGACGAGGGGTCAGACGGGGGGACCTGGACCGATGCAACGGCCATGCATGCCCCTGCCCTGGTGCGAGCCTATCATGCGGACAACCCCTCCTGACCACATCCCAAGCGTCAGACCCGGGGGAAGGGCCCTGCGGTGAGGATAGTGTTGTGGCCCGGCAGGAGCCGTTGGAGCTGCCACCAGACTCCGACAGCAAGGGACCTTATGAATCAGCCCTGGAGGATGTGGAGGACCCTGGACAGGGTTCTGACTCCGAGCAGGGTGCAGAGAGACTGGTTGGCCACCAGGTGGCGCCTGAGCCTTGGATCAGTGGGGAGGAGACAAGAGAGAGTGATCCAGAAACCACCTGTGAGTTGTTTCGGGATGCATGCCGTCGAAGGGCTACTCGGCGTCAAGAACAACTATGTAATTACAGGAGGTAATTACGCTCAGATGATGCTCATTAAGCTCCTCTCCAGATTACAAAAGAGACTGCTTGTGCCATGCCCTTCTGTGATTGTATTAGCTTTTTGAACTTCTTGAATAAAAGTAGAATGGAGGAGAAGACCAAGTTCTGAGGCATCTCATACTGCCTGTTTGAAGGCTTGTCCTCTCCTTCCCATAATCATTGAATAGAATCTCCTGCTTAAGAAGGAACAGAATCACAGTAATACAGTGCTCCTCATTCTCAGACAACAGATGATCAGAATAATAGAATAATAAATAGAATAACAAATGCTCACGCTGGAAACAGTATATCATTCTGAACAAATATGTTCAATCTCTTCTTAAAAACATCCAGTGATGTAACATACACCATTTCTGAAGTCAAGCTGTCCACTGATAAATTGTTCTCACTGTCAGGAACCTTCTTAGTTGTAGATTGGATCTCTCATTGATAAGTTTCCATCCGTTACTTCTTGTCTTACTTTCAGATGCTCTGGAGAATAGGTTATCCCCATCTTCTTTGTGATTCTTCCAATATTGGAAAAGTGCTATTATGTCACCCCTAGTTCTCTCTTGGTTAAACTAGTCACTAGACAGACCTAATGTCTAGTACTTATATGTTTTAGCCTCCAGCCCCCCAATCATCTTTGTTGCTCTTCTCTGTACTCTTCTAGAGTCTAAACATATATTTTTTAATCGTGGTGATCAAATCTGGATGCAATATTCCAATAAATCTATAAATGTAATTTGATAAACAGTATTGAGGGACACTGAGAAATCCAGTAAAAACAGATTGGTTGTTTTTCCTTCATCTAAGTCCCACTATATGCTATTTGTGTGGGCAACCATTTTATATATACAGGGTGGTAGTTGTAGAACAGTGTGGGGTCCAAACAACACCTTTTGAGTAAGTGATGAACAAACAATGTTTTTCAAACAATAATCATGCTCTTTGCCCTGTTCATGACAACCTGCACCAACAAAGTGGTGAAGCACATATCTGGCATCACAGAGACCCCAATGCATTTCCTCGAATTCTCACATGAGATTACTCCATCAACTCATAAGTTGAAATAGTTTATTGAAAATAGTCTGTCTTTTGAAAAGAAGGAGAAAAAGTCATAACTAATAATAATTCAAATTAAGGTGTGGGAATTATCAGATTACCCACACTGGGAACAGGAGAAAAGGGGTTTTTTTCCATATCAGATTTACTAGTGTCTCAGTTTCTCCCTGTCCACCATAGTGTCTTTTAGGGCCATACAATTTTCTGAGCAAATATTTCTTATGCATTGTCTCCACTCTATTGTTAAAAGTGAGATCCACCACAGGAGGCAGGCAACTTGTTGGGAGCCCTCTCAATAAAACCTCACTATTTTATTGACAGTGAGAGAGAAGCCTCATCCAGATTATAGAAGGTGAAAACAAATAGAAAATAGAATTGACAGGCTCTTTATAGATTACATTCACCTTTATTTTCCTGATTACATGTGTTATTTACCATATTATGGAATATATTTTATGCCCATAACCTTATTGTGATGACCCCAAGTGCCAAATTGCCTTTCTTTTAACCCCTCAATGAAATACAAAATCTGCTGCATAAACTGAGGGCTCAGCCTGATTTTCTAGTACTACTTATTTATTCAGATGTATATAAGGCAAACCACTGATCTATTTCTGATTTAGAAATGATTTGATTTCTGATCAATAAAGTATAGATTTAATTGAGTATTTAGCTCAGAAAAATCAGAGGTAAAATAAAGACTTTATGGATTTCCATTGAATTTCTAATAGGAACGGATGGATTGGAAGTATTGAGCAAGAAGTGTGGATTATTAACCCAAAAGTCATTAGTTCAAGCAACATTGCATCATGAATTTGTTTAATAGACTAGACCATTTTTAAGTCCACTTAATTGGAAGACTAAGAGACATCTGTTTATAGTAAAGAATAATTTAAATTATTGCAAATATTCTTAAGCTAAATTGCTAATAAAAGTGTCTGTGATCATTTGAACTTTTATCTGGGGACAAAAGTGAAGATGTCAGTAGATTTTCTCTCCTAAGTATTTGCAGTTGCAGCCCTATTCCTCCTCCCTGGAACTTAATCTTCCTAGAGGATTGTTTCCTTCTTCTTCTCCCAATAAGAAGGTGGTCGTTCTCCTGTTAGGAGGAAGGAAATCATTTCCATCTTTTCATCTAGGCAATTTGCATTGGCCACCCAAAGACTTCTTTGCTCTCTGCTATCCTATGATCTCTAAGGTAAGTAGTAGGCTCCAACTTCTACCCTGCATTTAGATATACCATGTTGCCATAGAAAGAGTTTATGCGGGATGGAATAGTGAAAAAAGAGAAGAGAAAGAGGAGGCAACTAATCATATGTCGTAGTGTGATTTTTTTTTAAAAAAAAAATCCTCGATTTAGTACAATGGCGAGTTTAAATCTGTCGACATCATCAAAGCTCCCTGGGCGGCTAGGTTAACGCGGCGGGGTGAGGGTGAATTCAGCACTCTGGCCAGCTCCTCCACTGTTGAATGCCTGCCGGCGCGAGAAGACACAGAAAGGAAAACCGCAAGTAGAGAGACAACGCCGCCAAACGGATCGATGTTGAGGCGATCTGGGAGGGCAACTACATCAAGGCAGCAGGAACGTGCTTTCTCCGTTCCGAGGAGACCTCGGGATAAAGAAGCTCTGTGGGAAGAGTCTTTTTTCCCTCTCCTTTTCGATCATACCGTAGGTTCGTTGGTTTCTTGTACTGCTGTTCGATCCAAAGAAAAATAAAAGGAGGGGGAGAGTGGGCAGAGGGGATTCCCCGCTTTCAAGTACTTTATTGAAAGGCTTTCCCTTTCAATAAAGCGAGATGGAAAGGACATATTGGTGCCGATTTCAGGAACGGTGCTTTGTCATTTAGTCTTTTTCCTTTTTAAAAACATTTTCATTTAGTAGAGTGTCTCGGATCCTTCTAATTTTTTTTTACCTCAAGCAGGCTAAATTAACCATAAGACAATTGAAAAGGGTGCCAGGTTTGATAGCTCGGTTTATTTGTGCTTGTATATTCTTTTGAAGGTGTGTCCTCAGAAACTGGAGAAAGAGGGATGACATTCTGCATCCAGACGATCACAGCCGTCAACCAACTTTTGTCTCTTTATCTTTTCTTACTTGGCATCATGAAAGGAGACCTGGAGAATACCAGCGCCAAATGGGAAAGACGCATCTAATTCCTTTCCCGGAATAGTTCCCTATTGTAGAATTTGGCTGTATTCTCCCTTTGCATCTGGGAACTGAAGTGGGACTCCCCAGGATCAACATCCATCATTATGTAAAAGCAGAATGGCAAATTGCCCTCAGACAGAGTCTTTACGGTTTAAGGTAATGCTGTCCATGCAGATGATTTGTGAAGAACGAAAGTATATACATATTTTATATTTTTAAAATCCCTCAGACCGGTGGAGGGATCCTTTTCCTTCTTTGCACTATGCTCATTTGCAACATCAGTGCAATTAAAGATTGGAGCACTTTTCTCTCCCAGATTTTGCCCAGTGTCAACAAGACTCTCAACCTGGTCCAGCAAGTTGAAGCCACCACCAACTCTGTGGTGAGTGTCCTGCAGGATCCCGAGCAAGACAGTTACTTGTCCAATAGCCAATCCATGAATTCCAGTAACTTTACCACTGGCCTGGACCAGCTTTTCCAATATTCAGATTCAGACAACGATCAGCTTTATAAGGAATACAAACCGCCACCTCGGGATGTCATCCCTTTACCCAAGGCAGTGCTTTACCTTCTGATGGCAGCACTTGTGGTGGTGGCTGTGGCTTATGCCATTGTTGGTCATCTCATCAAGGATCTTGTCCATGATTTGATAGGTGAGTGTTAAAAGTACACTATTCTTTTGCACTATGTGCAGAGTTCATACCATCTGTTATTTTTTGCATACTTTAATAGTTTCTGCACTTTTCCAATCCGTAATTCCAACATCTTATATTTTTAATTTACCTGGGAGCAAGCCTTATAGGGTTCCGTGATAGTGAGTCTAGTAAAGGTCTAGTAAATATGCATGAGATTCCACTACAAAAATCTGTTGAATGTAGTTGCTCTTGTTGATTATACTACAAACATGAAAGAACCGCAATGTACATCCCCAACATTATGTGAGAAGAGAAAGCAATCTGTCTCAGAGCAAGGTCATCCTGCTTCAAGTTTCTTAATTGGTTCTGTTTTGATTTGGACCTTATATGTGCCCTGTTATAAGAAAGTACCAGAGCTTTATTTATCTTAATGGTTTGCTGCTGCTGTTGTTGCTTTTTAAAATGTTATGCCTCACTATCTAATTCAAATAAATTTATAAATTATATCAACATTGTATCTACCTTGAAGAGTTTATATGTACACCTTAAATAATAAGGGAGGCTAAATTACTAAAAAAACATTTGGAAAAGCAAAATGTATTCTTATTTGTAGTGACACAAATGGGGTACCTACCAGTTCTAATCAATGCAAAATTGAATAAAAAGCATTCTGAAATCTTCTTATGTAGCTGATTAAATAAGGTTATTATACTACTATTTATTATGTTAAGGCCAGTGTAATCTTAGACTACAGGCTCTTCGGAATATGTTTTTTAAGTAATTCCAAATATAGGATTATGATCTTCCTAACTCATCTATTAAAGATACATGTAACTACATTCAACATTAAATTGGGTGAAATCTATTTGCAGATGGTATTTTCAATGCCTCTTTCTTTTCCAACCCTTTCCTTAAGGGCAGGAGTTAAACGATACCCATTTGCACAATTTAGCACAGCAGTGTATTTCCTGATAGCTAATATGTCAAATATTAATTAACATTAAAAAAATACTGCCCAATATTCTGTTACTGAAAAACACTGAAAACTACAACAATCTTAAACATATGTCCAAAGAAAAATGTTCTATGCCTAACAGAGTTTACTCCATTCAGTAAGTATAGGATTAACACTTAAATAAATAAATAATTTTAAATAACCTTGAGGCAAGCTTTTCTGATCTGAATCCCATTAAATTACTTTCACTCTTGTCTAATAAATAACTTGGCAATGTTGATAAGAAATCCAAATAAAAATTGGATGTTTTTACTTTTTTTAAATGAGGAATTGACCACCTTGTCTTTGTCCCACCAATTTGAGGTACAATCAGAGCACTATATGATGCCTAGAGCAGCTACCCCATTAACTACATCTTCTTTCTCTTCCACTACTCCTTAAGATTCAGTTCATCCAACCTCCTAAAGGACACATCAACTTTTTCTTCATCTCCTCCTCTTTGTGCTGATTTTGTATAGTATCAGGTTTGTCCACAATTACATTTACTTTTAACTTGTTCCAAAGTTTAAACTTTAACTTAATCAGGAAGGTAAATAATCAATGAAGTGTGTGTGTGTGTGTGTGTGTCTGTCTGTCTGTCTGTCTGTCTGTCTGTCTGTCTGTGTCTGTGTGTGTCTGTGTGTGTTTCTCTGTGTGTGTGTATTCTCTAATATTCTTAGATGTTAGGTAGAACAATAAAATTAAAGAAATCAGCAGTGTGATTGAAGATTGTTTACTCAGAAGCGTGTTTTATTGGAATTAGTAGTCTTTCCCTCAAGTGAGTATGGGAAGATTTCAACTTAAGGATCAAATAGCATGTTATACCCAATCTATGATGTTCTATTATGATTAATTTCTGTATGTATTTAAACCAATTCAGCAGAGAATCCTAATAAGCAGTCAAACTAACCCTTTAGGAAATCTCATTGCTTTACTGCACAGTATGACCTTGGGCAGGTATCTTGGGTTAAATCCATATCTCCTTTCAATTAATTGGAAATATCCTAAATGTTTTGGCACAAAACTATAATAGTGATATTATTAACATAATGCATAAATATAATTTTAATGAAACATTATATTATATGTACACTAAATCCAATGTCCCCATCAATTTCAGTTCATCATTAATGACCATTTTCTGTACTATCCCCTGCCAGAGGCAATTATTTCTATGCTTGGTCTATTTTTCTCTCAATTCCTGGAGATGACAGGCTATCCTTCAAACCTGATTCATTTCACAGCTCTTACAGATATCCTTCATCTTGTCAGAAAGAATAGTTCTGATAAACAGCAAATGTTGGAACTGATGATCTTTTATTTATATTCAGAACAAAAAACAATGTGTTTTCACCTCATGCAAATGGAAAATGGAAATGAGGGTACCTCAAGATTGCTAGAGTGAAATGAGATCTCCAACTGACATCTTCTTAGCAGGTCACACATGCATACATTCCAAATTATTGAATTCTCATAAGAGAGAAGATCATACTAAGTTTCTTAACTCTTCCAGGTGAGTCATCTTGATAATTTGTTTATAAGCATAAAGCCATTCGACTCCATAATGACTCTAGTTTACATAAAAATTAGATAAAAAATGAAATAAGAAGCAAAGTCACACTTCCATACAGCCTTTTCCTGCCATATTCTTAATACTCTAATTGTAAGGAGGAAATAGGGGACTCATTGTGAAATCGAAAAACACCAATTCTGGACTCAGCCTCACTTTAGCCAAGCCATATCTAAGTAGGAAGAAATGTGCAACAGAATAGCATGCCTGTCAATCAGGGTTAACCTGTGGAGTTCTTGGTGCTCTCTGAGCTTGGATGATGCTAGTTGTATAATGAAACACCTGCAAGAAAACAATCAAACTCAGGGAGCACCAAGAACTCTACAAGAAGCTGCCCTTTCTGGGTTAGGCCATTGGTCAGTCTAATCTAACCCTAGTCTGTAAAGGGTCACCTATTGCCCCCCAAAAGCCATGTTCTTGAAAGCATTCTCTCCAATATTTCATTATGAGTTGAAATTTTCAATCTGACAGAATAGGGAAATTACTCAATATATAGGGAACAGGATTGTGTATCATCTCAGATTCAAAGACCAAAAGGAGCTTCAGGGTGTGAGAGGGATGTAGATAGGACCTGTGTACAACTCTTTGAGCCAAACTTGTTTCTTCCCAGAATTACAGAGCAATTTTGGAGAGCAGCCTCAAAACCCCAGGACAAGAGGTAACTAATTTAAGGAGTTGCAGGCAGATGCTACATGAACATCCCTCACAATGCAGCTTGAAATACCTTTCAATCTTTGAAGCTGAAGTGTTGCTCTTAAATGTAGCATTTCTAGAAAAGAGTATTAGCTTGGGAAAGGTCAGTGATTAAGCTTTGCATATGGGGAGAACTGTAGGGAGAACAAGGATTACAGTTTAAAAATGAATACAAGATAAAAACAATGCCCAATTACAAATTATAAAGCCTCTTGTAAAAAAAAGTATAACAAATGTTTGTTTAATTCAGTTCCCACACAAATCAAATGAAATGCACATGAACAGAATATCTACAAATTCTTAACCCCAGTATTTTTTTTACATAAATCTCCTCTATGATTTAGTGCTAAGATTTCTATGCTGTTCAGAGGTAGTCAAGAATTGGGATAATCAAAATCTTAGTAACAAATAAACCACAAGTGATTCCCCTAGGCCTTTTTGGAAGGACTATGGATTGAGCCCTGCATTGCACTGGGATCTAATATCAGGCTATTTTTTATTATCAAGATAATCCTGTAAATACTTGCCTTTATGTGAATCACACTGTTCAGTAGTGATACCACCTTAAATACCACCTTCTATTGCTCTGGTTACATAATGGAATGATATGGCCCCCTGATCAGAGCAGGATTCCTATCTTGGTGTCCTATCCTTGCCAGGGCTCTCAGGAATAATAAGAGAAGAATATTTGTAACTCAGGGTTGACATGAAGGATCCTTGGTGCTCTCTGATCTTGGTTGTTTTCTTGCAGATGTTTCCTTACCCAAATTAGGCAACATCATCAGTGCTAATGATGTTACCTGATTTGGGTAATGGAATGTCTACAAGAAAACAACCAAACTCAGAGAGCACCAAGGACCCCTCATCTCTGGAATACACTTGCTTGTTGCATTATAAAATGACTACATGTTGTGGGGCAAACTATCGCTTTCTAGATTGTTTGTTCTATTTTACCTATGAATGACAGGAATGATGGCGGCCAAATTTAAAACACCAAAAGAAATAAATATTTGAAGCAAGCAAAATGGTGCATAGCAAAGTTGCCCGTTATAGAGATCAGCCTAATAGTCTTTCCAAGCCTATTGCCAAGATGTGTTTGACTACATCTCTGATAATTGTCCAGGTCCTTTGATTGATGTAGTCAACACCTCTGAAAGACACCAGCTTCCAGAGCAATATCCTCAGGCTAAACTGCATAGTCCTTTGATAACTATTCACATTTTGAATTATAATTTTCTTCAGTACTTTCAAGGTTTTTTTTCAGATTTAATGCCTTGGGTTTTCATAGTTTCAAGCTCTCCACAAACTCAGATACACAATTTCCCAAACTTGTACATCTGCCATCTATCTGGTTCGATATGGACTGAAGTTTCACCATTAATTCAAAGCTTATAACATCTTTTCACTGACATAATCATATAGGATTAATATTGCTCTATCTAATCCAGCAATCAGGTGAGGCAGCCATAGGCCCCTCCTCTGCATCTAGGAATTCATCTAAGTTTACCTCCCTTTCCATTATCTGGAGTGAAATTCTTCACCCATAATGACTGAGGGAGGGCAATCTTCTTCATTTTATGAGTTACCGTATATACTCGAGTATAAGCCGACCCGAATATAAGCCGAGGCACCTAATTTCACCCCAAAAAGCTGGAAAAGTTATTGACTCGAGTATAAGCCTAGGGTGGGAAATGCAGCAGCTACCGGTAAATTTCAAAAATAAAAATAGATACCAATAATGTTTTTGAATAAATAAATATTATTTATTTATAAATAAATAACTAGCTCTGTAAGTGGAAAAGAGGGTCAATAAAAACAATATGGTATCAACAATAACTTTAAATGTACAAAAACCTTAGCTCATTCAGCAACCAAGCTAAAACATAAGAGTTAAAATCCTTCAAAACTGGATTCCTCCTCATCATCTGTATGTCCAAACAGAGCTTCAGCATTAGCTAGTGTGAGGTTATCAGCATAGACATTGTCATCATCACTGAGTTCGCAGTCATCACCATCAGAGCTGTCGTTCTCATACAAAGCGCTGTCTTCACTGCCATCCATAGCATTACTAATGCCACATTTCTTGAAGGCGTGTCGCACCATGTCCTCCGGAATCTCTTCCCATGCATCACGAACCCACTTTGCTATCAATTCTATGTCGGGCTTCATCAGATTTCCACCTTTTGTCAGTCGGGCTTGACCAGATGACATCCATTCATGCCACATCTTTCTCACACGGTCTTTAAAAGGTTTATTTAAACACACATCTAGTGGTTGCAATACAGATGTAAGCCCACCTGGAATAACGGCCAAAGTAACTTGAGAAGATTTTGCCATTTTTTTTATGTCATCAGATGTGTGGCCTCTGAACATATCCCAAACTAGCAATGATGGTTTTTTCTTTAAGGCTGCTCCTGGTCGTTCTTTCCAAATTTCTTCCAGCCATTTTTTTGTTCCGTCTTCATCCATCCAGCCTTTAATATGTGCACGCACTGTAATTCGTGGTGGGAATTTGACCTTTTTAGGCAAGGTCTTTCTTTTAAAAATAATGACAGGCCGCAGCTTAGTTCCATTAGCCAAACATGACAGAACAACTGTGAAATGGTTTTTTTCATTTCCTGTGGTTCTGAGAAAAATAGTTTTGTCTCCCAAACTTGCCACAGTTCTGTTGCTTGGAAGATCAAAGGTCATAGGTGTTTCATCCATATTTCCAATATCTCCCAGGTCATAGTTATGGATCCTTCTTTGTTTTATGATGAATGAATGGAATGACATCACTTTTTCATCAAGGTCTTTTGGCAACTTCTGTGAAATCTTTGTTCTTTGCCGCAAACGTAGGGAAAACCTATTCATGAAGCGGGTACACCATCCTGCTGACGCAACAAATTTTTCAATGCCTGGTGCTTTAAATTTGTCATCTTGTGCCATTTGAAGGGCACGTAAGCGAATTCCCATGCGTGTTACACAGTAACCATTTTGATGACACTCCATAACCCATTCATACAATTCAGTCTCTAGAGCCCCATATGAAGTTGTTAAACCACGTTGAGCTTTTTTTGACTTTGGAATCTTTTCCAAGTCAGCTTTCTTTTTCCGCCATTCCCTCACTTGTTTTTCATCAACACAAAATTCCCTACTTGCAATACTGTTATTGCTTTCTTCTGCTCTTGACACAACCTTAAGTTTGAAACCAGCTTCGAATGACCTGCGTTTTTGTTTTGGTCGAGGATTACTGGTAGAAGTACTGGGATCCATTTCTAACAGGATAAAAAAAAAAAAGACTTGTTCGGGTACCGTATCTTTTGAGGCCTAATGCAGGCTGATATTATAGAAAGTGATGACATGACTGTTTGCATAGAGCAGCCTGATTGGAACCCCCAAGGAATTTGTCTTAGGTGTACATAAATAAAATAAAATAAAATACATTCATCAAGAATCATAAGCTACAACACAGTGATAGTCTCTCTCTCTCTCTCTCTCTCTCTCTCACACACACACACACACACACACAAATACACACACACTCCTCCTCTGGATTCAATGGGGTTTAGGAAATCTCCCACCCTCATACACTCCTTCTTTCTTTCTCTCTTCCCTCCTCTGGATTCAATGGGATTTTTAGAAAATCCCCACTCCTGTGCACACACTTCTTCTTTCTTTCTTTCTTCCCTCCTCTGGATTCAATGGGATTTTTAGAAAATCCACACTCCTGTGCACACACTCCCTCTTTCTCTCTCTCTCCCCTCCTCTGGATTCAATGGGATTTTTAGAAAATCCCCACTCCTGTGCACACACTTCTTCTTTCTTTCTTTCTTCCCTCCTCTGGATTCAATGGGGTTTTTAGAAAATCCACACTCCTGTGCACACACTCCCTCTTTCTCTCTCTCTCCCCTCCTCTGGATTCAATGGGATTTTTAGAAAATCCCCACTCCTGTGCACACACTTCTTCTTTCTTTCTTTCTTTCTTTCTTTCTTTCTTTCTTTCTTTCTTTCTTTCTTTCTTTCTTTCTTTCTTTCTTCCCCCCTCTGGATTCAATGGGGTTTTTAGAAAATCCACACTCCTGTGCACACACTCCCTCTTTCTCTCTCTCTCCCCTCCTCTGGATTCAATGGGATTTTTAGAAAATCCCCACTCCTGTGCACACACTTCTTCTTTCTTTCTTTCTTCCCTCCTCTGGATTCAATGGGATTTTTAGAAAATCCACACTCCTGTGCACACACTCCCTCTTTCTTTCTCTCTTCTTTATAGCTAAATTTGATACCATTAAAAATTAAATAGGATTAAAATCTGTGGTTTATAATTTACCAGTTGTGTCCACCCCACTCCTTTCACCAGCGTTAGCCCGCTGCACCAAGGAGGGCACGTAAGAGGAAGGGGAAAATACAAGAGTGCACGCGGCAACCTCGACGTCTAAGTGGGCAAGTTCACAGCATGCGCGCCCGCACGTCTGAGACAGGGCATAAAAAGGGGAAAAAAGGCTGATTGGACCCAGCTCTGTTTGGGGCGCAGGCGTGGCGCGGAGGACTTTCTTCCAACCAGCGGAACCCCCTGGCGCAATTGGGCTACGATCGGCGGCCGTCCCTGCTACAATCCACGCCGCCTGCCGCATCAGCGGAATCTACCGTACGTAATTCAAGAGATCTTAATTTGGACAGCGTTGTTGGGATCTGCAGTGAAGAAATTACTTTAATCAGTGAGGTAAAGTTCTTTCTTTCGCTCGCCCGAGCTCTGATGAGGGGGAAAGAGAGGACTTTTCTTACGCCTGCATCAGAGCTACGGGGGGGGGGGGGGAAGAAAGGACTTTACCTCACTGATTAAAGTAATTTCTTCACCGCAGATCCCAACAATGCTGTCAAGATTAAGATTTCTTGAATTACGGTAGATTCTGCTGATGCGGCAGGCGGCGTGGATTGTAGCAGGGACAGCCGCCGATCGCAGCCTGGCTGGGCTGGCAGGGACGGGCGGAGGGGACGCCCAGCAGTTTTTCAGGCTGCTCCCAGATGGGAAGGGAGGGGGATTGTAAACCCCTTCTACACCCTGGCTCCTCCTCTTCCAGAGTTCAGGATCTCTTTCTTTCTTTCTTTTTTTCTTTCTTTGAAAGAGAAGCCCAAATTAGCCAAAGGGGGGAAAGCGAGCGAGCAAGGGACCCCAGGAAACTAGACTCGCTTGGCTGGACTACGTACGCTCCTTGGCTTAGTTGCTTTCCGCGCGCCTGTTAATATATTCATGGAAACAAACCGCGGCAGTTTTCCCCAAGGGCAATGCCGAAGAGCAGAGCCCGGAGAGAAACCAAGGAAGTCACGGAGGGCATTTGCCACTTTCTCTAGAAGGTGATACGAGCTTCCCTTTCGAATGGGAAGGGACGGGGGGTTGGCTGGGCTCTTCCCAGCAGGAAAGGGGATTGTTTGAAACATTGGGACCGGGGGAGGGGTTGGTTTTGTTTTGTTTTGAAAGGAAATCTCGACCTGTTACAATCGTCCTTCCCAAATGAGCCGAGGAGGACAGCGGCGAAAAGTTTTCTCCAACATTTAGGGGAAAGTCGCGAGCAGCATTGCCCTCACAACTGAGGGGAATAATGCCTTTCCACTGGGGATCGTGGCCACCTTTCAGAAACTGAGCGCAGTTTTGCGCCCGGTATTCTTGGAAGAGGTCCCGTTGGAGCCAGAGGGGTTTTTATACGAAGAAAGGAACTGCAAACAGTAAACATGACGGCCCCAAGGAAAGGAGAGGCTGAGCCACGGGAACGAAAAGAAAAAGGGAGGGGAAAAAAACCCGCCCTCTTCCCCTTCCAGGTTTTCTTAAAAAGCAGGCAGCGCTCCTTGGCCGCAGGGCTTCACAGGGACCTTTCCCCCTCCCACTGCTTCGCTCGCTCGCTTTCCCCCCTTTGGCTAATTTGGGCTTCTCTTTCAAAGAAAGAAAGAAAGAGAGCCTGAACTCTGGAAGAGGAGGAGCCAGGGTGTGGAAGGGGTTTACAATCCCCCTCCCTTCCCATCTGGGAGCAGCCTGAAAAAACTGCTGGGAGGTATGTGGTTCCTAGGTCAGCGGCGCGTGGGATCAAACTAGGAAGAAACTGGAGGTGGGGGGGAGCAGTTCGAGAGACTATGGAGAATATGGACTTCAGAGGCGGACCAGAAAGAGGTCCCGACAAAGATCCGAGGCTGAATTCGGCAGTGTTTATGGATCAGGGTCAGCCCCACCAGCTGGCGACAGGAGAGCAGAGAGGAGCGGACGGAGCAGAAGCAGCCCCAGGGCTCCGCTGCCGCTCCCCGCATTTTCTGGACGGGGATCCCTTGGAGAGGGGATTCCTTCCTGCGAGACCCCGTCCAGAAAATGCAGGGAGCGGCAGCGGAGCCCCGGGGCTGCTTCTGCTGCGTCCGCTGGACTGTGGGGCTTGGAAGGGGGTGGGAAGAGCGGCGGGGCTGGCGGTGGCCGGCGGTGGCAGGCTGGTTCGCCTCCTCCTCCTCCAACAGGCAACAGCACTGCCGGATCCAGTTGTAGACTCGAGTATAAGCCAAGGCGGCTTTTTTCAGCCCAAAAGTGGGCTGAAAAACTCGGCTTATACTCGAGTATATACGGTATATTGTTGAAAAATTATAAAATTGTTAATGTTCATTGCATTGATGGCACTATCTAACCATCTGATCCTCTGCTTTCCCTCCCTCCCTCCCTCCCTCCCTCCCTCCCTCCCTCCCTTCGTTCCTTCCATGGCCTTGGTCAATGATAGCGATCATTGATGTAGACACCAATGAGATCATTTATTTTATTCAGGGAGAGTTGCACAAATTCATTTAATTTTTTAGGCAGTTGTAATATCACACAATTTAAGAACATGTTATATCATGTGTTGTACACACTTAACTACAGCACATCTAATTCCATCACTTATGAATGGGAGCTATGTTGCAATCAAAGTTAAAAAGCAAGCTTATAACAATTTAAAACAGATTATTGTGGCATTTGATTAAATGGGTTAGATGTTACCGTTTTCTTTGTTATTTCACTCATTTGCAAATTCTTCAAATCTGATCCCAGCAACCCTTCCTTATAAAAATCTTCCTTCTCCTTAGCCTTGTGGCCTGTTTGCTAGATTGTTCTTCTTCTGCCTTATCTCCAAATTCCACATTTCAGTCTATTATTTCCATTAAAACAATCCCTTTAAGTAAGAAAAATCTGAGAATGAATGACTTGTGAAAGCTTCTGATACCTTGACACTTAAGAGAAGTGTGAGTCAATGACCTATTGCTGAAAACCTTAGAGTCTGGATTTCCTTGATCCATGAGTACCAGTGGCACTGGATTATACTAAGGGATTCAATATTCTTTTGGAAAACACACTGGACACTTACCTTACCTTTAATTAAAATACAAAATGCTTGAACAAACTGAAACTGGAGGCAACTGTTTCCAAAATATTCCTGTGATAGGAAGTTTCTCAGTTAGGATCAAATATATCCATTTTACAGTTAAACTTTTCTTCTGAAGTCCATCAGCTCTGCAAATGTAGAGAATCTACATTTTTAAAAAATGCTCTCTCTATTCAAAAGAAAGCAAAACTCCTCTTGATTACATTCACCTTTAGATGTGGAGATTTTTTTTGTTCTGACCCCAGTTTCATGCAGTTTCTGCCTTTAAACTTGGCTATCCATCTGAAGTTACACTGTGGACCCGCCAATGTTAGCTTGTAATCCAAGTTCACACTTTCTCTCAGTGGGTCATTGTTTCCAACCACTGAACAGTAGAGAAACCCAAATAGCACTAAGACTTATATACGGCTTCACAGTGCTTTACAACCCTCTCTAAGTGGTTTACAGAGTCACCTATTGCCCCCAACAATATAGGTCCTCATTTTAACAATCATGGAAGGATGAAAGGCTGAGTCAACCTTGAACCGGTGAGACTTGAACTGCTGAACTGCAGGCAGCCAGCAGTCAGAAGAATTAGCCTGCAGTACTGCATTCTAACCACTTTGCCATCACAGTTTATATGACTAATCTGCCCCTCAGTTCCACTTTATATTATCCTTTTGGACATTTTTTGGACGCAGTCATTTATACATCTTTTAATATAGCTATTTATCCTCTAAGCAAGCAGAAAGGTCTGTCATGTTTATTTGCAAATGAGACTGCTAAAGCATTTTCTATCAGAAGCTTCGAGACTGGGGTGTATTTTTAATCTATGTCTCCTGCTGTAATTGTTCTATAAAGAAATTTGAAGTTCACACATGTTGCAAATATGTTATATGTTATATGTTGCAAATATAAATGCATAATGAATCATTCTGAAAGTGACCACTACACACACACGGACACACACACACACACACAGACACACACAAACAAACAAACAACGCAGCAGCATCTATCACTGGCCTATATTTTAGAGTTTGTTGTTATTAATTTCTATTCTAATTTTTTTTTCAAGGAACTTAGCAAGCAAGCACATATGCAGTCTGATCTGCTATCATTTTATCCTCATAAGAACTAATCTGTAAATTGAGCTGACAGATGGTAACTGGCCTAAAGTCACCTAGTGAGCTCTATGATGAAGTGGGACTCAAATCTGGGCATTTCTAATCCCAGCCCAATGTTTTAATCGTATCGTACTAGTTCTTGAACAAGTCTAAAAACATTGCAATGTTATTTTAATACCAGTTTAGGAGTCCAACGTGGGATGTAATTGGTAGCATATTTTGCAAATGAATGCCAATTACTTTCAACAATGAAAATGGATATTCAAAATTAGGCACTGAGAGAATGATAAAAATGGGTGGCTAGGAAAAACAATCAGTTTTGGAGCCCTTTGGAGAAGTTTGAGAAATTACCTTAGATTGTCTGTACTTTCCAAGTGTATGGTGATTCTGAGATTCTTTTGCATTGCTATTCTTACTCCCAGAGCCAGCTGTAGATACGAAGAGGCCCAGTCGTGGGATTCAATTTTTTTTACTATCGGTTCTGTGGGTGTGACTTGGTGGACATGGCATGACCTGGTGGGCATGGCTTGGTGGGCATGGCAGGGGAAGGATACTGTGAAACAGTGACGTGCGGTGAGCTTCATGGCCGGTGAGGCAAGCGTGAAAGCCCCGCTGACTTCAACTCCCAGAATTCCTCCTCCAGTCATGTTGCAATGATGTCATCTGCATGGATCTGCTCCACTTCGCTTTATTCACCGGGGGGGGAGGGCTGCCGCTGAAGATGCCGATGAGCCCCAGAATAACTGCTGCTGCCTCCTCCTCCTCCTCCTCCTCCTCCTCCAACAGCACCACCACATTTGCTGTCCGGTGCTGCGGTCTTTTTTCCTGCTCCCGCTTCCTCTCACAGACGCATGGCTCCTTAAAAGCACGGCGGAGGAGGAGGGGGCAGGGGTAATGCAGAGCCCAGCTCAGGTGCTCCGAGCGAAGGGGGAGACACCACCGCGACGGGAGGGGGCACCGGTGGGACCTTTGCCGGCTTCACCTCAGCTGCAGAGTCGGGGGCAGATCCGGCAGTGCTGTTGGAGGAGGAGGAGATGGCAGCAGATATTCTTGTGGCAGAGGGGGCTTTGGGGCTTCACTTCAGCCGCAGTGCCGGGCGCAAGCGGCTAAGACTGGCCGCCCACAAAGGACATCCCCGGGCTTGCTTTGCTGAACATGGGGCGACTGAAGCTAGTTTGAGTGGGCGCGGCCAGCGCAAACTCATCAAAACAAGTCTGGGGAAGTCCTTTGTGGGTGGCCAGTCTTAGCCGCTTGCACCCGGCACTGCGGCTGAAGTGAAGCCCCAAAGCCCCCACTGCCACTGGAATATCTGCTGCCACCTCCTTCTCCTCCAACAGCACTGCCGGATTTGCCTCCCGACGCTGCGGCTGAGGTGAACCTGGCAAAGGTCCCACCAGCGCCCCCGCACATGGCATCGGAGCACATCAAGCATGTCCCGCTGAATGGCCAGCCCGGAAGGCATGCCAGCACTTTAAAGTGCATGCTGCCTCGGCCCGCCATACAGCGAAACATGTCCTGGTTTGTAGCCGGGAGGCACGCTGGCACTTTAAAGTGCATGCCGTCGCCCCGGCCATACAGCCACAAACCAGGACATGTTTCGCTCTATGGCGGGCTGAAAAATGAAAAATAAAAATAAATGTGCCAGCCCGCGCGCCAGCAGAGGTGGGTAAAACACACACACACACACACACACACACACACACACACACACACAATAAAAACAAATTGCAATTACTTACATTACAAATAATTTTGAATTCCTCCCCCCTGCCCCCTCCCTCTGACCCACATACCTTCCAGCTGCGTCAAAAATGCAAGATTTGGTCTAGCCAGGGCCAGGCAGGCTAGGATAGTTGCTGCTAGAGTCACCACGTGGATGACTCTGCTTAAATGTTTTTTAAAAGCCTCTAAACAAAGTGCCCTCTGCAGGAGGAGGCGAGAGAATCATGTGCCTCATTTGCATAAGGAATTTTTCGCTTTTTAACCCTTGCTTAACTCTTAAAATGCGAAAAAGTCCTTATGCAAAGGAGGCCCATAGTTCTCTCGCCTCCCCCTACAGTTAGCACTAAGCAGACTCAGAGTCACTGTGACTTGGAGTCTGGCAGCAACTACCTTGGCCTTTTTAATTATTTTAAAAATTCTTTCCTTTTCCTCATGAGACAGGTGAGGCCACGCCTCCCCTGCCTCCAGTGACTGCACGTCCCTGCTGTGAAATCTCCATTCTCTTCCTACTCCAGGGAAGATTACTGCCATTTCCTTCCAATCAGCTGGGACTCTGGAAACAGAGAATAGTTAGGGGCAGGGCCAGTCAGAGGTTGTATTTATTGGTTCTCCGAACTATTCAAATTTTCCGCTATCGGTTCTCCAAAACTGGTCAGAACCTGTTGAATACCATCTCTGAAGAGACCCTTCTAAAAAAGACATCAATGGAAACATTCAGTTGGGACCATGATCCAACTTTCATCCAATGTCAGCAGTGTGGATGCATTAGAGATACTGGGGCAAATGTCAGTAGCAAACCTGAGTGGTTGAATTTAATAAGGCAGTTACAAACAAGATCTGACTGGGATATCAGGTTCAATTCCTGTTCATTCCTGCCCTTTTGGATTAAATCCAGAGCAGTATGGAAAATTTAAAGTATTAAACTGAGAAGATCCAGCTTCAAATTCATTCTCAGCCACAGAAATTTATTTTGAAAATTAATCATACCCTCACAGACCAACTTACCTCACATAATTGTTGTGGGTTAAAACTGAAGGAGACAGAACTGTAGGCTACCTTGTTTCCTGGAATTAAAAAGAGATATAAATCTAAATGAACATTTTAAAAAGAAATTCCCTGTTTCTATATTGCTGTTAAAAATGCAGGCACCCTTCTCTTTTTTTCACACAGGACACCCACCAATGAATGTCTTAAATTGGCATTGATTTTCATTTAATCTTTCATGCTAATGTTAAACAGAACAGAAACTGTTCACCATAAATTCTTTAAGCTAATGCCTTTCCTCATCTCCTCCAAGCTTCCAGCAAGACCATTTTCTTAATTTGGCTTTGACAGCCCTTGTAAAAGAAATGGATTATCTTTTTGCCTGTCACTTTGGTACGGTCATTTGTTCAACAGTTATAAGTCTCCTTGCATTACTTCTCTGCAGGAGATTTCCCATAATAACTGTCACAGTTAATTTAAAAGGTTTCCTGGTCCAGAGGATAGAAGGCAGCTGCCTTTAGCTTCAAGTCAATAAAAGGAAGACAAATATTGCAACCTGTTACTCCCTTACAGAATTTAAGGAATAATTACAACCAGATTTGACCATTATCGACGTAATCTGAACCTCAGAGGTTTGCAAATGTATAACCAGGAATCTATAAGAATGAATGCAAAAGTAAGTGTGAAGATATTTTCCTTGTTTAAAACCCCGTGCATTTAAGCATCTGCAGATTGCCACTCCTTTATGCCACTACGCTCTATAAGCAGCTGGGCATTAGGCAGAACCTCCCCTTCCAAATGGGCTCCAGCCACTAGACTCTAGTGATGAACTGGATTGAGAGATAGTGGTGCACTTCAAAGTAGGTTTGGTAGGGGCAGAGAAATCTTACCGTGCACATTTTACCGCTTGCACTTAACTATTATAAAGGCTTGCCCTGGTGACATTTTTTTCTTCTTTCTGAATTCCAATGACTTTGCCTTCATCTCTCCCCCAATCCATAAATGAAATAAAGTTCAGTCATCCTTAGCAATATTAGCATTAGGGTTTTCCTCCTTAATCCGGTAAGATCCAACAAGATGTTTAAAATATGTTAGAGTTTGCTGCCCATCAAGTCAAGGTGAACATCCAAGGTGAGTGTCCAAGATGAGCGCCCATTGGAATATGAACAATGTTAGCCTCATAAGTTCACATTGCTCAGCCTTCTGGACCATTTTCTGCTCTCTACCAAAATAGTGCATGGAACATTGTATATTAGCTGGGATAGGCGATCTTCCTGGATATGGTCAGGGCAGAAATAGAGTAATGGTGTAAGAGTGAAATAGCATTATGTTGTAGGCTGAAACGATATAAAATTGAAATTATAGGACCACCCTCCATCATCACCTCTAGAAAAGAATATGATAGCAAGCTGCCTGCAAGGAAAAAGAAGAGGACTCCTAACAAAAAATGAGACCCAGCTTCATCCTTGGTGAATTAAGCAACGCTTAATTAATTAAAGAGATTTTACTGTCTTTGGAACTGGATGAGGTGGCACTGCCCCCAAAAGACCCACTGCACAATCTGCAGGTCCTTTTGCACTCACAACTCCTGCTCAAGTAGCAGGTGGCAGTCATGACAAGGAGAGTCTTTGTGCAATCTCATGTGGTGCACCAGTTTTGCCTGTTCCTGGACTGTAATGATCTGTTTACAGGTACTCATACCCTGGTCACTTTCCAAAAGGACAACTGTAAGTAACACATTCTTCACTGGACTACCCTAGAAGAGTATCTGGAAGATTCAGCTAGTGTAGAATGCAGCAATACATGCAGTTATGTGTGTCCTTAAAAGGACACATGTTACAATTCTGCTCATGAACTGCATTGGTTAACAGACTGCTATCAGATTCGATTCAAGGTGCTGTTTTTGACCTTTAAAGACCTACATGCATGTGGGAAGGGGGTCTGAGGGACTACTAATTTCATCTACCCATCCCATCAAATCCAGCAGGAGAGAAATATTTCGGGTCCCATTTCCCAAGAAGCTCCATCTAAAGCATGGGTGTCACCACATCACATTGCCGGCACATGATGTTTCACGACATTTTTCCCCTTCACGGAGCTGGGTGTGATCTGCATGTGATACATCCAGCCTGCAGGCCATCAGTTTGACACCCCTGATCTAAAGAGACTTGGAGACAAGCCTTTTCTGCTATTGTAATCACTCTCTGGAACATCATTCCCCTTCCCATGCGAAGTGAACTTTGAAATTTTTTTAGTGTAATTGTAAGAATCCATACATTTTGCACTGCATTTCTGAACTCCAACCACCCCTTTGAATCTCACAAATACACAACTGTAAATACACTTAAATACTACTTTATGCATGATTTAAGAATCATAAATACTTAAAAATGCACTGTGTAATATCATTTAAATAAATGAAGTTGGAATCTACTTCAATCACATTTTTCATGATTAAATAATTTGACAAAGCAAGTAATAAAGCTCTTAACAACTTATGGAGCAGCTTTCTTCCTTTTCCTCTCCATTGTGCAAAAAAAGTGTCACAAAATAATTATATAGTTTCATATGCTGACATTCAAGAGTTGTTTGGTTTTCTGGAGATTTGACTGTATGTACTGCAGAAATACATCCACTTCTCTTGCCATCCTTAATCCATCCTTAATCGTCTGAATTTCTCCAGATTTTTGTAGTCACGTTCCTTAATTGGTTTAACTGTATTGATCACACCCCAATTCTAAACTCGATGCAGCCTTTAATTGGCTGCCTTGACAGCCATCACATTGCTCTTGCTCAAGTCTAACAATCAATAGTGTTTCTTGGTCACACTCAATTTCCCTTCAAGCTTCCTGTCATCCCTAGGTATGCATTTATGACTGATAGAACACCTGTGACACTCAAAGTTTCCCACATCACGGTTCATTCTTGCCACTTCCTTTGTGTATTGGAATGATTCAATTTGCAGTTGTACTTCACAGATGACATTGGATGTCACCAAATACTGTACTATCTGGAAAAATAAGGAGAGGGTTAAAGTAACTTGTCTAAAATTTGGTAGAACTGTCATTGCTGAACATATCAACGGATGCTTATAACTCTTCTGCCTTCAACTGGTATCATAATTCACAGCTTTAAGCAACTTAGACTATCCTATCCCCAACCTGATGTTCTCCAGATATGTTGAAATTTTAATTCCCAAATAAATGCAATTTTACTCCATTGACTACTCTGTTGATTCACTTTAATGAGAAAGAAGTAAGTAGGATTCCAAGGCCCACAATACATTCTTCAGCTTACTTCTCAGCCCATCTTCTATCACCCAGCTCCCATCCACCCATAGGTCACATAGGCAGATGCTTCCAATTTCAGCTTCAAAATTCTGCTTTTATAATTGACCAGAGAACTGAAGAGCAATTGCCTTCCCAATACATTTCTTTCTAGGCAATTTCTCCCAACCTGTTTTAGCAGGGAAAGGTAAGGGGAAATAGAGAAGGACAGTATAAAATCTAAGGCATGACTGAAATTAATGAAGAACCAGTGAGTCCCAGGCTAGAGAGAACTGTTATGTCAACATATATCAGAAGTTATTTCCCAGGGCCATCAGGAGAAAAACCAATTATTTGTTAATCTGGAAAAATGGGAAAGGCCTACAACATAAATATATATGAGCTCTGACTTTCATGTAATGAAATGAGCAAGGGACAGTTGTGTAAAATGTTTAATTGGGTTCTTTGAATTTCTACTAATCTAGTCAAAAGCTGAATTAAGGGTTCAGTATCTGTAGATCTATGGTTTACTGATGAGCCCTAATCTGAAGATAGCTAATAGGTGGAATGTATCATTGGAGGTTAATCTATTCGCCCAAAAGCTGATTTCATAAATTTTGGAACAGTAATTGACTGTTCCATAACTGTACAATTAACTACCCAAGAAGCATGAACACACACACAAATGCCATCCGTAGGGAGCCTATAGTTGAGTTCTTTGCTCCACCCTTCTATAGAACAGTTTGCCCATTCAAATCCAGATCTTTCATTTCTTCGTGATGTTCTGAAGAACAGTGAGGGCATGGGTCCTCAGGAAAGCATTTTGGAACAACAAGGATCAATCTCCTTTGTTGGAGAGCAATCATCCTTGTCAGGAGGAGGGCTCAAACAGGAAATTAGTCTAGAATTATTATGTAAACACAAGCGAGTTAAGTCTGAATGTCTTTGAGCCTTAGGTTTCTGTGAAACAGGCATAAAACAATAAAGTAGCAATTTAAACTTTACATTCATGACAACCCTAACACCAGGCAGGATGTGCCAATTGAGCAACATATAAAGAGCATTGTAAGTAAATAAATCCCTTATAGATTTAGTTTCTCTTCCCAGCACTTCCACTATCTCATTCGGCATTTCCCCACCAAAAAGCTATTTTCCAATATATTTAAAACTCAGCAAATGTAAAAGGCGAAAAATGGATGTTTAAGTGAATATAAACAACTGTTTACTAGATCTTCATTGTGGAATTCCAGAATTTGGTGGGCCACAATTGGTAGCAAAATGTTTAATTAAATTGACCTATGGTCAGTTTTAATGGGATTCTTTCATTTCATTTTCATTTCATTTATTGAATTTCTATGCCGACCAATCCCGAGGGACTCCGGGCGGCTTACAGAAATGAAAAAATTTAAAAAGAATTTTTAAAAACAATGGGACACAACAAAGTTAAAAAAAAGGAACACAAGAAACACCCAATCGAAAGGGGGCTGGACCTCAATCAATGGGTCAATAGCCCCAGGCCTGCCAGAAAAGCCAGGTTTTAATGGCTTTGCGAAAGGCCATGAGAGTGGGCAGGGCCCGGATCTCTGGGGGCAGCTCATTCCATAGGGCCGGAGCGGCAACAGAGAAGGCCCAACTCCTAGGCGTCGCCAGCCGGCATTGTCCCGCTGAAGGCACCCGGAGAAGGTCCATCCTGTGCGATCTTATTGGTCTAAGGGAGGTATGTGGCAGAAGACGGTCTCGCCATGTAGGGCTTTAAAGGTGATAACCAACACCTTGAATCGTGCTCGGAGACCAATGGGCAGCCAGTGCAGCTCGTGGAGGATAGGTGTGATATGGGTGTACCTTGGCACACCCAGTATCATTCACGCGGCTGCATTCTGGACTAATTGCAGTCTCCAAACACTTTTCAGGGGCAGCCCCAAGTAGAGCGCATTACAGTAATCCAGTCTTGAGATGACGAGGGCATGAGTGACTGTCTGAAGTGCCTCCCGGTCCAAATAGGGATGCAACTGGTGCACCAGGCGAACCTGGGCAAAGGTCCCCCTGGTCACAGCCGACAGGTGGTGTTCCAAAGTCTGCTGCGGGTCCAGGAGGACCCCCAAGTTGCGAACCCTCTCTGAGGGGGGCAATTTTTCTCCCCCCATGGTTAAGGACGGACTGGATGGACTGTCCTTAGGGGGCAACATCCACAGCTATTCGGTCTTGTCAGGATTGAGTGTGAGTTTGTTCACTCCCATCCAGACCCTAACAGCTTCCAGGCACTGGCACATCACTTCCACTGCTTCACTGAGTTGGCACGGGGCGGACAGATATAACTGAGTATCGTCCGCATACTGGTGGTATTTAATCCCGTGCCGGCGGATGATCTCGCCCAGTGGCTTCATGTAGATGTTAAATAGGAGGGGGGACAGGACCGACCCCTGCAGCACCCCATAATTGAGGGGCCTAGGAGTCAACCTCTGTCCTCCGACCAACACCGACTGCGACCTGTCGGAGAGGTAAGAGGAGAACCACCATAAAATGGTGCCTCCCACTCCCCCTCTTCCAGCCGTCGCAGAAGGATACCATGGTCGATGGTATCAAAGGCCGCTGAGAGGTCAAGGAGTACAAGGATAGAGGAATGCCCTATGTCCCTGGTCCGTCAGAGATCATTGGTCAGTGCGACCAAAGCGGTTTCGGTGCAGTAACCAGGCCTGAAACCAGACTGAAAAGGGTCTAGATAATCTGCTTCATCCAAGGTCCGTCAGAGTTGGAGGGCCACCACCTTCTCAACAACCTTCCCTAAGAAAGGGGGGTTGGAGACTGGACGATAGTTTTTAAAAATAGCTGGGTCCAGAGAAGGCTTCTTGAGGAGGGGTCTCACCACCGCCTCCTTAAGAGGCTGTGGAAAGGATCCCTCCAACAAGGAGACGTCTGTGATTCTCTGGAGCCAGCCTCGTGTTACCTCCCTGCTGGTCAAAACCAGCCAGGAGGGGCACAGATCCAGTAAACAGGTGGAGGCACTCATCGCTCCCATGGCCTTGTCCACTTCATCAGGGGTGACAAGCTGGAACTCATTCCAGAAAGTCTGACCAAGACCCTCCCTCGGCATCTCTGCTGGTTCTGTCCAAATGGAGTCCAGGTCTGTCCGAATCTGAGCGATTTTGTCCGACAGAAACTGAGCAAACTCCTCAGCTCGACCCTGCAAGGCATCCCCCATTTCCCCCCCATTCAGGAGGGAATGGGTTATCCTAAACGGCGGCTGGGCAAGATTCTGTGAACGCAATGAGAGGGGAAAAATGCGCACATTTTGCCGCCCATATCGCCACTAGATAAGTCCTAATAAAGGCTCTTAGCAGTGTTTGGTCAGATTTGGAGTTACTAGTCCTCCAGCGTCGCTCTAGGCGTCTCTTTTGGCGCTTCATCTCCCGGAGTTCCTCAGTAAACCAAGGAGCCCTCCTGGATCCACTGCCGTGGAGAGGCCGCAAAGGCGCAATCCGATCCAGGGCCCCAGTCGCTGCCATATTCCAAGCAGCGACCAGGAACTCTGCCGGATTGTGGGCAAGAGAGTCAGGTATCTCCCCAAGCTCCTTCTGAAATCCCAATGGGTCCATCAGGTGTCTGGGGTGGAACCACTTAATCTGTTCCACCTCCCTGCAGTGGGGGAGTAGCTTCTAAAAATCAAGCCTCAACAGGAAGTGATCTGACCATGACAAGGGCAAGATGTCTATTTCCCTTAACTCAAGATCACATCTCCACTGCCCCGAGAGAAACACTAGGTCGAGCATGTGTCCCTCTCTGTGAGTAGGACCCTGAATTACTTGGGTCAGGTCCATGGCTGTCATGGAAGCCATGAACTCCTGGGCCCCATCAGAGCATTCGCCTAAGGACGGCAGATTAAAGTCCCCCAGTACTAACAGTCTGGGGAACTCAATCGCCAACCCGGCTACTGACTCCAGGAGCACAGACAGGGCTGTTGTGATGCAGCTAGGAGGTAGGTATGCCAACAACAAGCCCACTTGAATCCCTAGGTCCAACTTCAGAAGAAGGGACTCACACCCAACAATCTCCGGAGCAGGGCTCCTGCAAGGCGCTAAAGATTCCCGGATAATAATCACCACTCCCTCACCCCTTCACTGGTGTCGTGGTTGATGGAGCACCTGAAACCCTTCTGGTCACATTTCAGAGAGGGGGACTCCTCCCTCATGGCCCAGCCAGGTCTCAGTAATACCTGCCAGGTCTGCCCCCTCGTCAAGTATTAAGTCCCGGACGAGGGGAGCTTTCTGGATCACAGACCTGGCATTTAGCAACAGCAACCTGAGACCAGGGCCCTGGCTTCTCCTGCCACCTGGTCCTTGAGTTGAGCTTACAGGACCGGAACGAGGGATCGCTGTGACGTAGCGAGCCCTCCTTCCCCGGTAATGGCTAGCCCTGTAGCCCCCGTCGTACCTGCCCCTCTTCAACATGACCGGAATGCTCTGGCCCGCCCCCATCCCAGAAGGCCCTTCCCCCCTCCCACAGCCCACGCTCCGCCCAGCAGGACACATCTATCACACATTCTAGGATGAGGGGTAGTCCTGGGCCCCCCTACCACTTCTGCTTGAGCACTCAGTGGGGGAGGCACCAGGCCACGCCCTCAATCCTCTTAGATGCACTCTCAATCACTCTCTCATGCATACCTCACTGAAATCCATTAAAACATATAAAAATACAATAGTATAATAAAAATAGTTAAAATTAGGTGGATTCATTCATCCAGCAATCACCCCATACACTCTCCATACACAAAAATTGCGCAGATCTTAACAAAAAGTACCACTCAAGTGGAATAGTGCAGAGATCGCGGTCGGAAACCAATGATAATAAAAAGGAGGGAGAGTTCCACAGTCCTTCTCCCTCTTGTAGGTCCGGAGATGCAAGGAAGGGGGGGGGCAAAGGCCCAGACTCCGAAATGGCTGGAGTGGTTGTAGGGGGGGTAGACGCCCGTTGAAATCGATGATAAGTTCGCAGTCTCGTTCCCCTCCCCCCATCTTACGATGATGACCCAGCCAACCTGGCCCGGGATGCGGTCGCAAAAGATCTTCTTGAGGAGCAGCAGCTTCTTGAGGAGCAGCAGATGGCGGATAGTAAATAAAAAGAGGGGGAGGAGGGGAGGGGGGAGGCCTAGAAGGGCTGTTGCAACAGCAAAAGCCAGCCGCCCAGTCCTGGCAAACATGATTAGTCCACTCACCGCTCCTCCTCGGGGCGCCACTCCAGAACACCAGATACAAAGGTCTAACAATCTGAGTCTGGAGGTCCAATAGGCCCAGATCAATAATCTCACTTCCTTCTGACCATGCCGCCCAAGCGCTGTCGCCACCGCCACCACCACTCGCAAAACGCCGCCGTCCGGGAGCCGCCCAAGAGCGACACTCTCCAGCAAGCCAGCACACCTAGAAGGTCTAGGAAGCCCAGCACAAATGGAGGCTTCAATCCAGCATTCACTCCGGCATTCCCTCCAACAACGTGGTCGGGAGCCACTCGCCGTCCCAGCGCCGCCGCCGCTGTTCTCAAAACGCCCCCGCCATTATCACAAGCCAGCATGGGGGTGAAGAAAATTATAGGAGCGTTCAAAGCGCCGTCCAGGGGCTGCGAAAGTGACCCCCTCCCGCCAAACGCTCCCCCAGCCTGCCCGATAGATAGCCTCTCACAGGGGACTCCTCCCTACCAAAGCCTGGGAGCTCCGTCCCTCGAAATTTCCGTTTTCACTCCTCGCAAGAGCCAGAGCGTTCAGCTCGAGCAGCCATCTTCCGTTCCTGCACATTCTTTGTACTCTTAATTTCATTATTTCCTTTTAGTGATCCTCAAAACTCTCAACATGGACACAACTGTATGATTCAGAGGTTCTGTTTTTTGTTTCAGTTGGCTGCATTTTGCAATTATTCCACTGAAGCATTAATGGTTTGGTAAAAAAGGAAAAAGAAGACCAAAACTACAAATAGCAGTAGTTACCAAAGATGAATATAACAGAACAGAACATTCACCACTTTCATTATTACTACTTTTTGTTAGAAGATAAACTTTCTCAAAATCCCATAATAAATACTATGCACAGGGTCTTGGAGCATGGAAAAATCTTAACAGTATATTTGTCATTTTCCTTGGCTAAATAATTTAAATCACATCTCTATATATATTAAGTAGCAATATGCTAATTACAACTTCCTTCAGATAACTACCTTAATAAATCCAAATCTCAAAATAATCTTCATGGAAAACAGCTTGTGGATTAGCCTAGAAATATATAAGCCATTCTGTTATTTACTTTGGAATTAGATGAAGCTTCGGTTATATAACTTCTCTCTGTGCCATTATGATGCAGCAATTTCTCAAATCAGACACCATTTCAGCTGCAGCTACAAAATTTGCCCAGCTACAAAAGCTTTAAATAATGTCTCTATTAATGATTAAAGGGGAACAGTGTATGTGTGAAGTTCTTGATAGTAACCCAGAACTGATCAGCATACATATCTATAGAAATGAGACAAAAAAATTCTGCTGAAGGCAATCATAATAAAAACAATTTATATTCAGTTTTTACAATCAGTTGCCAATCATCATTCTGGGCAGATTACATTTGACATATTTAATAGCTGCTGATCTAATCAGTTCATTCTAGTTTCTAGCACCTACTAGTAAAATCCCTAGGTAGTGTACAGCATATTATTTCTGAAGAGTCCAGTCTGAATCTTAGAAATTTGATCATTTTCAATTATGCAAGGATTTGTTTTTGTTTTTTGTTTGTAGTAGGTGTGGTTGTGATCATTTTGGGTCTGGTGGCTTTGGCTACAGATAATTTAGCTCAACTATATCCTTAATTTGAAAGTCACCCCAAATGCTGTCACTTTTTAGCCCTTTTTTCAAATACTTTAATATCATACCATTTGAGATCACACTTTTCTATTATATTGACTTAAAGAAATTATTCAGTGTGCATTTGTGACCTCGGATTGCTTTACGAGAGACTAAATTTCAATGTGATTCAAATTCAAGGATGGTTCAAAAATGTTCAGGTCCAAATTTACATCTTGAAAAAGATTTCAATTCTCTCATGACTCAGACTTTCCTGCTGCTGACAATTATTATCTTAAAAATTAAACCTAGAGAATTTAATGCAGGTAGTCCTTGACATACAACCACAATAGAGCTCAGAATTTAAGTTGCTAAGCAACCTAAACTAAGCAAGAAAGTTAAGTAAATTTTGCCCCTTTTTATGACCTTCCTTGCCACAGTTGTTAAGTGAATTACTGAAGTCGTCAAGTTAATCATACGGTTGTTAGCCAAATCTGGCTTCCCCATTGATTTTGCTTGTCGGAAGGTCACAAAAGGTGATCATATGACCCCGGGACACTGCAACTGTCATAAATACATGCCTGTTGTTAAGTGTCCAAATTCTCATCACATGACCACGGGGATGTTGCAATGGTCATGTTGAAAAAGTGTGAAAATGGTCATAAATCACTTTTTTCAGTCCCATCGTCACTTTGAAAGATCACTAAATGAATGGTTATAAGTTGGAGACTAACTGTATTATACTGATTCCCATCAGTTCCATCCATGTTTCAGAATCAATGAGAATCATAGCTGTAGTTCTTTGGAAGTCTCAGTGCTACTTAAGTATTTCTGAGTCAATTGTAACTGCTGTTTAGTTAACAGGCTAACTCTGCTTCCAAGGTTTTGGGTACCTATAACCATGTAATCTCCCTCTTGAAATTCCTGACTTTTGCTTTCATGGCAACATAAACTGATGTTTTTGTTTAATACATATTTTTGTTCATGTTATGTAAGAGGGGACCAATGGAAGTGGTCAGAAATCTAAGAAGATGGGATGCACCATTTGGCATTATATTTACATTTGATAAGCAAAGATATCGCCTCAACTCTGTATGGAAAGCCCGAGATTTTTATTATAATATATTGAAGGCCAGATACCCTGCACCATCTGGACCTGGAGAAAGACCACAAGAAGGACAGGATAGACAGCAAACTACACAACCACCAGACAAGATGGAGCATCTCTCTCTTCTAGAAGTGCAAGGTGTTATGGAACAAAGACCTAGCCGCATGACTACTAGACAAATGGAGAAACAAGCTAAAAAGCAACAGCATCAACAATCACCGGCCATCGATCAAGGAACTACAATAACAAGTCTGGAAGCAGTGGGAGGAGCTAGACCTAAGGTTAAACAGGCCATGCAGGAAGCTCTAAAAATGCTTCAACCAACCAAAGATGACAACTAAGATTTTAACATGGAATGTCAACGGACTGAATTCTCCACAGAAGAGGAAGAAAATATTTCATTATCTCAAACAGTTTAAGAATGATGTAATTTGTTTGCAAGAAACTCATATCAAGTCAACTGATCAAAAATATTTGATCAACTCAAAACTTGGTCAACATTTTGCAGCTTCCGCTATGGAAAAGAAGAATGGTATAGTTGTATACTTAAGAAAAGATATGAAAGCTGAATCAATAGAAGCAGATCCCTTCGGAAGATATATTGCTTTAGACTTAATCCTAGAACGGAAAAAGACATTACTTTTGGGAATTTATGCTCCCAATCAACAGCAAGATAGATTCTATAGAAATCTTCATGCTAAATTAGTACAGTGGGACTATAGTTCCTGTATACTATTGGGTGACTGGAATGGAGTGATAGACACTAAGAGAGATAAGAAGACTTCCCGCCTAAATACTAAGATGCGAGCAAAGTTACCCAAACCTTTCTGTGACATCATGGATGACTTTGAATTGAGAGATATTTGGCGAGAAAGAAATGCAGAGGAATATGACTTCACTTTCTTCTCGGACAGGCATCAATCCCTTTCAAGGATTGATTTTATACTAACCACTAATTATTTGCTTTCTAGGGTCAAGAAGACAAAGATTGCAGCTAGGGTCCTTTCGGACCATAACCCAGTTTGGATGGAGTTGGGAAGGGTAGTGTAGGCAAGAAGGTCTTGGAGATTGAATGAAAACTTATTTAGATATGAAAAGTATATTAATGATTGTAAAAAATTACTATCTGAATATTTTGTTTTGAATATGAATAAGGGTACATCTATGGAATTCGTATGGGATGCAAGCAAAGTGTATATGAGAGGAGTGCTGATGAATATAAATAAAACACATAGAAATATACAAGGGTTAAAACGAACAGAACTGGAAGAGGAAATTATGAGAAAAGAGTTGGAGTTAACAATGAATCCAGACGATACAAAGGTTAAGGAAGCTATTAACATATTAAAATCTCAATTTGACATGTTGATCTCTGACCAGGTAGCCACTAATTTATTATATGCAAAACACAATACTTTTTGTAATGCAAACAAACCTGGCAGATGGTTAGCTTGTCAGATTAGGAAAAAAAGGAAAACTCGAAATATATCTAAACTGATTTACAGAGGGAAGGAGGTGTTTCAACAGGAAGAGATTCAAAAGGCCTTTCGGGAATTTTTTACAGAACTGTATAAAGGGAATAAAATTAATGGTTTAGATATAGACAAATATTTAGATAAAGAGAAAATACCTTCAGTTAGAGAAGAGCACAGGCAAAAATTGAATCAACCAATAACCTCGGGGAAAATCTTGCAGGTAATTAAGCAATTAAAGTCAGGGAAAGCACCAGGTACAGATGGCTTGACAGTGGTTTACTATAAAAACTTACAGTTAGAAATGGTAGAACCTCTTAGAGAATTATTTAATATGATTCAAATGGAAGGTAAAATGCCTCCATCTTGGAAGACAGCGTTTATATCTTTGATACCCAAAGAAGATCAAGATACTACTCAACCCAAAAATTATAGACCTATTTCATTACTGAATGTAGATTATAAAATTTTTACTAAAATATTAGCAAATAGGTTAATGTTGGTTATTCAACAATTGATACACACGGACCAAACAGGTTTTATACAGGGGAGACAGATGAAAAGTAATGTCAGATTAATTATTAATGCATTAGAATATTTGGGAAAGAACAACCAGATCCCTGCTGCATTTATATTTTTGGATGCTGAGAAGGCCTTTGATCGAGTTAACTGGCAATTTCTGCTGAAGATATTGCAAAAAATGCAGATAGGAGATAATTTTTTACAGTCAATTAAAGCAATATACCAACAGCAAACAGCACAAATCATAGTCAATGGAAGTTTAATAGACTCTTTTCAAATTGGAAAAGGTACAAGACAGGGCTGTCCTTTGTCCCCATTATTGTTTATTATAACTTTGGAAGTATTGTTGAATAAAATACGGGGCTTGGATGGTTTAAAAGGGATCAAGATTAGGCAGCAAGAATATAGAGTCCGCGCCTTTGCGGATGATTTGGTCATAATATTGGAACAACCGCAGGAATCCAGTATGGTTTTAATGAATACGATTAATCAATATGGTCAAGTGTCTGGCTTTAAAATAAACTTAGGAAAAACCAAAATATTAGCTATAAATATGAATATTAAACAAAAGGAAGAATTAGGAGTGATGCTAGGATGTGAGGTAGTTAAAAAAGTCAAATATCTTGGAGTTAACATTTTAACTTCAAATGGGAAATTATATAAGCATAATTATGAACCACTTTGGCATAGTATACAGACGGAGATGAAAAAATGGGAGAAATTGCACTTATCTTTGCTGGGTAGGATAGCGGCAGTGAAAATGAACATTTTACCAAAATTTTTATTTCTTTTCCAAATGTTACCTATACTTTAAAAAGATGCGAATCTTTTAGAATGGCAGAAGGGTATCAACAAATTTGTATGGGCAGGAAAGAAGCCGAGGGTAAAGATGAAAATAATGCAAGATGTACATGAGAGAGGAGGATTGAAACTACCTAATTTAAAACTATATTATGATGCAGTGGCATTATCTGTAATTAGCAATTGGACTCATTTAACCAATGATAGAATATTGAATATTGAGGGACACGATCTGGTATATGGTTGGCATGCTTACCTGTTATTCAACAAAAAATTGGATAAGAATTTTAAAAGTCATATTTTAAGAAATGCTTTACTGCGGATCTGGAAAAAATACCAGTATAAATTAAATGACAAAATACCCATGTGGGCAATTCCTAGACACGCAATTGAAAATATGAATATAGCACAAAAACAGGACAGAATTACTTACAGACAGCTTCTTACCTCGGAAAGGGGGGTATTACAATTAAAATCTTTAGAGGTATTAAAAGAGGAGAAGGTAGTTCAAACATGGTTCCAGTATGGGCAATTACAGGCTAGGTGGAAAATAGATCAAAAAATTGGTTTTATCCAAGTTGAGGATAATTTGTTTAAACAAATAAGAGATCAAAGCTTAATGCATATAAAGAGGATATATAATGTATTAATACAGATGGATTCGGAAACAGAATTAGTTAAAGATTGTATGATAAAATGGGTTCAAAATATTGAAGAACCAATAATGTTGGATACATGGGAAAGAATCTGGGTAAGAAATGTGAAATTTACACAAGCTCAAAATCTGAGAGAAAAATTTTACAAGATGTTCTATAGATGGCATTTAGATCCTAAAAAGTTGGCTTCTATGTATCCGAATGTACAGCCTAAATGTTGGAGGTGTGGCTCTCTCGATGCTACATATTATCATATATGGTGGACCTGCCAAAAGATTAAGGCATTCTGGATAAAAATATGGTGGATCATGCAAAATATTTTTAAAAGAAGGATAAAGTTTACTCCTCAGTTATTTTTACTAGGTATATGTACTGACTTTACAGTGGTAGAGACTAACTTGATTCTGTACCTAATAACGGCAGCAAGACTGTTGGTGGCGCAACACTGGAAGAAGGAAGACTTGCCTACAATCCAAGAATGGACATTGAAAGTCACAAACTTAGCCGAGATGGCTAAAATATCGGCATATCTTAAAGATCACTCAAATGAGAGATATAAACGAGACTGGAAAAAATGGATTGACTATATACAAAATAAATACGGGACCAAGAAATTCCAGTTAGCCTATGCTTAAGATCAGAAATGATTTAAATTGTTTAAAGTTAGTTCAGCAAGAAGAAGCTAAGGTCAATGTAGAATGTCATTAATTTCTTCATTTCTTTTTTCTCAATAGATTTTAGACTGTGTTAGTTAAAAATCCATACCGTGTATGGGTTCTGGGAAGTCGGGGGGGGGAGGAGGGGGGTTGGAGGGGTGGAGGGAGGGAGGCGCATACAAAAAAATTGTACTTCAATGTTTTAATGATTGACGAATGATGAAATATTTATGTTTTTTAAAAGAAATAAAACCTTTGGAATAGAAATCTAAGAAGAGAAAGCTTTTTAAAAGATCTTTTTCCAAGGTCATAAAGATAGATTAGGCTGCAAGACAGAGATTTACTTGTATTCCACAAATACTTTGGTTGGACTTTGAAGTATCTTTGTGGCAGGTGTTAGACTTTCCATATTAAGACCTTTCCATTTATATGCATAAAGTCAAGATTCTTTTGAGAGTTTTTCATTTTTTTGTCCTGTCTTCCCGGGTCATGAATCGTTTGCTCTCACTGTACGCACTACCTTTTTCCCAGTGGTGTTTAACCACTGACATCAATGACCATTAATAGTATTTGTGATGACTGTCAACTTCCCACATTGCTTCTGGTTCCTACTAGGACAGGGAAGCCAAAGATTAAAATGAAGGCAATATGTTTCAAACTGTAACAAAGAAAGAGAGAGACATATAAACCAATAAGTTAATTGATCAGAGTCAGCTGAAGGTATATCACTACTTTTGACACAGGTTGATAAGAAAAACTGCAACAAAAAAAGACTGAGAATTCAGTAAACAGACCACAAATGTGTGTTCTGTAGACAAACTATCTTGGTCTGATTATCGGTTTGGAGGAGATGAGAAAGGCATTAGCTTAAAGTATTTATGGTGAGGAATTTATCTTCTGTTTAACCAGGCACTGAGATACTGTGATTTCAATGGATTAAGAATAGTGACTTTGCACTTTAATCCTAAGCCTTTGGACAGTTGCACAGTACTTGCACAGTACAGTCACATCTTATTTATTCGTGTGTAATGTCCACCCTATTATTGACTAATAGAGAAGATACATCTGACAAAGTTTATATTCATAGATAACCCTCAGAGTTCGATATATTTCAAATTCTCCAGCTCGTAGTCTATAATTAATTTTAAATCAAAGTAGTCCAAATCAGGGGTGTCCAACCCCAGCATGGCTAGCTGGGGAATTCTGGGAGTTGAAGTCCACAAGTCTTAAAGTTGCCAAGGATAGACACCCGTGCCTTAAATCTTAAAGGTCTTCTCAGTTACATATGAATACAAACCAAATGGAGCAGCCAAAACATAAGTCCAGGTCATATGTTAATTCTTCTTCAAATTCATTATGTCTCCAACATAAAGAAATAATCAGAAAAGCTTTCTTAAACATCAGCTGAGGTATTATTAGAAAATATTATTTTGATGAATTACTCTTCCCAACAAGCTAGCCAAGTGAACTAGGTGCGATGGATATATAATTGGCTTGAAAATCTTACTCAGATTGTTCATCATTTTTTTCTTCACCAAACTGAAATAAAGTGCCACAGTGTTCAGTCTTAGGTCCTGCATTCTTCAATATTTTTATTAATTACTTGGATGAAAAGAGAATATTTATCAAATGTATAGCTGACACAAAATTTTAGGAATAGCTGATATTAAAAAAGACAGAAATTTACTCAAAGCAACCTTGATATGTTAGAAAAATGGGGTGAAAGAATGAAATGTAGCAGAATCAAGCTCGGTCTACAAAAGTATACTTTTGAAAACATAGAACAAAATAGTTTTCCTTCATTCTGAATTGATCAGATCCCAGTCCAAGTACTACTATCTCCAGTTCTATTTATCAAACTTTAATTATGGATTCAGACAAACTTTAACAGGTACAACAAAAGGCAGGGAGAATGATCAGGGGATTAAATCTAAATGCTATGAAAATAGATGGAAAGTATTGGGAATGTATAGATACCACATACAACAAGATCTCTTATTTATCAGCCACAAAGGCAATTCATGGAATATACCAAGGCAGATTCTATTTGGACTCTGAGGCAAAGAAAGTCCCTGAAAAAAATAGTCATCCAGAGAGGTGGTGAGTTCTGTAAAACCTTATATTTTAGTTTTGACTTAGCAGAGGCTTTTGATTCACAAATAGCCAGTGCTAAAATTGTCTTTTAGAGAAGCAGAGAAGCCATGTCCCAAACATAAATTTGGAGAGAGAGCGTAGCCCCAGGTTCTGGCGAGCATTTCTGAACTTGTTAGATATTTGAATACCAAAAAGAAAAGAAAAAACAAAGATAAAAGCTAATATGTACAGTATGTGATTCTCTTCTTAAATATGTTGGAAAGGGGTTGCGGGGGGTGGGGTCTGTCAAGATGTTTGTGGGATGCACTGAATCCCAAATATGTATGTATTTTCATATTTTTGGAAAGTGAATGTTAAACTATTATTACTGAACACATTGCTGGAGATCCCACTGTTAAAATTTTAAAAAGAGAGCAAGAGCAAGCTTTATGGAGGCCAGTTGTTCCCATTCCAGGGCATACAAAGTCTTGATTTTTATTGAATTCATTGTTTGCCAGAAAGTCACATTGCATTAGGAGAAGCAAGCCTTTTTTTTTTTTAGTGGAACATCATGTGATTTCTATACACCTATACCTGTTGTGACTCAGCAGAAGAAGTCTCCTGTGAGTCTTTTCGGGATGCAAGATTAACAATGCAGCTGGGGCTCGTTATTGGCGTCTTCTGGTGATAAAAGGACACATGGTGCCACGTCCTGGTTGCAGGAGTCAACGTTCATTCATTCGTTCAGCATTCATCGGTCCTGGTTTGTTTGTGAGAGACACTTGGAGAAGTGATTTGCTTTCGGTAACCCTGATTCAAGGAGACACTTGGAGAAGTGAATTGTTTTGTAAGAGTTTTGTTTTGTATTCTGTTATCTCCTCGTCAGAGACTTTATTTATGTTTATTTTTGGGCTTGCAGCCAGTCTGAGCCAAGAACTGATAAAGTTCTTTCCTTTTAAGTTTGTCTGCTGTCGTCTGTTAACGAGCGGAGGAGGGGGGACAGAACAGATTGACTCCTCCCCGACAAGCCTCCATTTGATGAATTATGGAGCAATTAATTGCTGAAAATAGGCAAATGGTCCAACAAATCGCGGTGTTGTCAGACCAAATTACGCAGTTGCAGAGAGCTGCAAAAAACCCCAGCCAAGGAGGAAGTGCCCAGTAGCCATGCCAGATAAATATGATGGGAGTCTGACCATGTTTGCCGCGTTTCTGGGACAATGCCAGCTGTTCCTGAGTTTGAGAGAGGAGGACTTTCCCACTGACCGGACGAAGGTGGGATTCATTATCAGCTTGCTCTCAGGACAGCTGCCCGTTGGGCTACCCCCTTGTTAATTCAGCAGAGCCCTTTGTTAGATGACTTCCAGGGCTTTTGTCAGTATTTCAAACGGATGTTTGAAGATCCTATCAAGGGGGAAACATCAGCTAGAAGTCTGAAGTCACTGCAGCAGGGGAGTGGTTCATTGCAAGACTATGTTAGTGAATTCAGGCTGCGTAGCCAGGATTCCACGTGGAATGAACCAGCTCTAATGGACACGTTCCAGGATGGATTGTCTGAGGCCTTGCAGGATGAACTGGCAAGGGTGGACAGGCCACCGACATTCGATGCATTGGTCCACTTGTGCCTCCGGATAGATGCCCGGCTGCAGAGGCGAAGGCCTCACTGTGTATTCCAGGAGACCACCAGCATGCCGGTTCAGCAAGGGACTGCAGTGGACTGGGAGGAGCCCATGGAGTTGGGTGCTGTCAGACCTCGAGTGTCATGGGCAGAGATGGACAGACGACGTGCTGAGGGATTGTGCTTCTACTGTGAGGATCTTGGACACCTGGCAGGGAGTTGCCCCAAGAAGAACAGAAGGGTTGCATGGACTGCAGCCGTCCCTCAGCAACGCACTATCATGTCGGACAACCAGCATGTTTGTGCGGTCGTGATACCCCATTCGCACAAGGTAGCGTGCATTCGGGGGTGTGGAGTCCCAGGACGGATGCCCTGCCGAGTAAAGTACAGAACTCTGACCCTGCGAACTCGCTCCCACCTCGGACTGTTCTACCTGTTGCATCCTGCGCTGCCGTTTGTCATCCCGTGAGCAAGCAGTCTCTGATGCGGGATTCGCAGCGGGGTGACAATTGGGTGGAGCGATGAAAGGCAGAAGTGGGGTCGGCGTCCCCATGGACTTTGGAAGGGGATCTTGTGAAGTGTTGGGGCCGGCTTTATGTTCCCGCAGGGCACATCTGTTGATGGGTGCTCTCGCAGGTTCATTGCGCGTCTGCATCAAGACATTGGTTTTTTTTTCGGACGTTGCACCTGGCCTCCCGTCAATTTTGGTGGCCCCATCTGAAAAATGACGTGCGGAGGTGCGTGGAGTCATGTGCCCAGTGCCAATGGGCCAGGTCTGCAAGGAGAACTCCGCCAAGATTCCAGCCTTTGTCAGCTCCGGTCCCCGCAGCACTGGACTTTGTTTCTAGGTTCCCGGCGGGGTACCAGTGTCTTGGACCGTGTTCCATGGAGGCTGTCACCAACCCTTCTGGGCCGCACCCTGATCGTTGAAACCAGGGGAAGGGCTCTGCAGGAGGGGATTGTGTGGTGGCTCGGCAGGGGTTGGTGGAGCTGCCGCCAGACTCCGACGGTGAGGGGTCATGTGGGTTGGCCTTGGAGGAGGTGGAGGACCCTGGACAGGGTGTTAGGGCTTGGACGGAGCTATTGGAGTGGCCACCAGTCGCCAACAGTACGGGGGCTGGTAGGTCGACCATGGAGAGGGTGGAGAACCCTGGACAGGGTGTTAAGGCTTGGCCGAAGCTGGTAGAGCTGCCGTCAACCTCTGACAGTACGGGGGCTGGTGGGTCAGCTTTGCAGAGGGTGGAGGACCCTGGACAGCGTGTTAAGGCTTGGCCGAAGCTGTTAGAGCTGCTGTCAACCTCCGACAGTATGGGGGCTGGTGGGTCGGCCTTGCAGAGGGTGGAGGACCCTAGACAGGGTGTTAGGGCTCGACCGAAACTGGTAGAGCTGCCATCAACCTCCGAAGTTAGGGGGGCTGGTGGGTCGACCTTGCAGAGGGTGAAGGACCCTGGACGGGGTGTCGACGCCGTGAAGGGCAGAAGGAAACATGGTGGCCACCGGATACCTCGGGAGTTCCGGCTCAAGGGGGCTATTCCTGCAGAGGCTTGGGACTCATGAAAAAGGCACCACAGGAAATGGGTGCGGGCCATCTGTTGGACAAGTCATTCCAACAGCATCCAGACCATTGGAACCCGGGGAAAGGACCCTGTGGTGGGGGATAGTGTTGTGACTCAGCAGAAGTCTCCTGTGTCTTTTCGGGATGCAAGATTAACAATGCAGCTGGGGCTCGTTATTGGCGTCTTCTGGTGATAAAAGGATGGATGGTGCCACGCCCTGGTTGCAGGAGTCAACGTTCATTCATTCGTTCAGCATTCATCAGTTCTGGTTTGTTTGTGAGAGACACTTGGAGAAGTGATTTGCTTTCTGTAATCCTGATTCAAGGAGACACTTGGAGAATTGAATTGTTTTGTAAGAGTTTTGTTTTGTATTCTGTTATCTCCTCGTCAGAGACTTTATTTATGTTTAATTTTCGGCTCGCAGCCAGTCTGAGCCGAGAACTAATAAAGTTCTTTCCTTTTAAGTTTCAGTTCAGTTCAGTTCAGTTTATTAAATTTCTATGCCGCCCTTTTCCCCCGAAGGGGACTCAGTTTGTCTGCCTGTTGTCTGTTAACGAGCGGAGGGGGGGGGGGAAAGAACATATACCTACATGTTCTGCTGCTTTGCTTTAGCAAAACACATTTTGCTTTTGATGCATCAGGATTTGCCTGGAGGATGGCATTCTTCCACCCTCTTCTATTATGTAATCTTAGATTGTACTGGCATTATATCAGAGCAGAGATGTTATGGCGCTCCAGCTGTTGCAATGGAGCTTTGGAGATGTCCTCTGAATCCAATTATTTCATCACAAATGATAAAATAAGCAACTTGCTGTCATGATCAAAGCTGTTCTATGTGTCTGCAATATCATGGTGCATATCCAAAAGCATGTATCACAAGAACATAATGCACACTTCATTGTTTGGCTACTTTTGCAGAGTATTCGGCCTGGATTCTTGGAATTGTGGTAGAGCAACAGCTGAAGGGCCTCAGATTCATAGAAATATAGACTTGGAAGGAACAACTTGGATCATTGAGTCCAATACTCCGCTTAAATTCAAAATAATGCATTCCCAGCAGACTTCCTTGAACATATATACCGCTGGGTGTATACAGAGTGTACATACTGGACAAGTGATTCCAAACCATTTTTATTGTAATGAAACGTTCTTCTGTGATTTAATTTGAATCTATTTTCCAATTATTGAAATCCATTCTTTTGCATCCTGCACTCTGGAATGAGAGAAAACAGAGACTGATTTTCTGTTTAACCTCCTTTAGATAATTTGACAATTACTATCCCTGTGCCCCCTCGGTCACAATTAATACAGTTGTATTGTATTCGCATTGTATTGTATTTCTGAAAAGAATTAGAATCTCCCATGCTGCAGAATGCCCAGTCTTTGATTTAATATTCCTTTAATTCTGATGATTGGTAACTTATTATCTGGGCAGGACATGGGGAAAATGCCTATGCAAATAGCTCAGAACAGACCTGAATATGTTTGCTTAGTTCTTTGAAATCAATAGATTTTGCTCCCAAGTTTAAGATTACAGCCCAAGAAATTTTTAGCCAGTGTTTTAACTATCTGGAAATTTTTAATTGATGTTGGGAACAGCAATAGTATGCTGCTTTGATCATTTTTAAAGCTTCCTCTTTCATTGTCACTTGGAGAAAACAGTTCTGACACAGGGATTTGCTTTCATTTGTCGTGTTCTGTTTTAATTTGATCTCAGGCAGCAGAATGTAAATATTCTTGGGAATCCTGTTTATCATGGCTGTTTCTTCTTTCCAATGAGAAACTAGTGAGAAAAAGAACTGACCTTCCAGTTGCATTTTTTTTGCACACTGATCAATGGTGGGATTCACAAATTTTTACTACCAGTAGTAAAAAGTGCCCACATTATGGGTGTGGGTTTGTGGCTGTGGTGTGGCTTTGTGGGCGTAGCTTTGTGGGCATGGCAGGGGAAGGTTACTGCAAAATCCCTATTCCCTCCCCACCCCACTAACCTGCTTTCCAGCTCCGTTCTCCTGTTTAGGGCAACAAAAGAAGATCAGCTGGGAGGCAGCTGGGGTGGGGCCAGCCTATTTGCCGATTGTCCGAACCACTCAAACTTTCCGCTACCGGTTCTCCAGAACCTGTCAAAACTGGCTGAATATCACTTCTGACACTGATAGTAAAGAAAAGCTTCTGTTCTGGACTTCCAGCATCTTTACAGATTAGAGGATCTTGCCTTTCACCTGCCCCAGCCCCATCTTCAGTGTAATTTCCCTCCCCTTTTGAAACAGTCAAGTGCATTGTTTTGCTAAGGTCATGTTCAATCTTATTTTCCTGGAAATAAAAACAGATAACTTCCCTTGACCTTACTGATCTTACTGCTTTCTAGGTATCTCAGAAAGGCTCCTGTACTTTTTGGACATGCCGTTTTGACCATGAAGAGCCCCATTTCTTCTCCTTTTGTTTGGAAATTTATTTTCCAGCTAGATGACCATGCATTATGCATTTATAAAAATCTGAAGAACTTTTGTCCCCACCGTATTTTATTCTCATGTACAGTAAATGTAAGCACAACAAATCTTAAAATGGAGAGATTAATATATATCCCCACTCTTAAATAATCAAAGATATTCTACTAGATCACATTATCTGATTTAGTAGATTGTCTAGCTATGCCTTTCAGTATTGTTTACCAATGCCAGTACAATCCCATTTTAAAGCCAGCTTTAAGCAAAAAATAAATAAAAAATCCTGAACACTTAAAATTAATAATATGAGATGATACATGTGTAACCCTCTTTGTTTTACTTCTATAGTACTTTCAGTAGATGAGATTTTAAATCACTTCTGCTGCTCTGAGAACATCCTCGGAGTTTGTACTGGCCAATTGAAAGCTGTTCTACCAAAATATTGAAAGACTTAAAGTTTGGTTCGACAAATACCTGCTATGATTCAGGTGTAGGCATTGAGTGTCATGATTAGGTAACCTGCAGTGATAATGAGTTAGACCACAATTGGATCTAGAATTTTTCCAAGTGGACCAAGAGTTCTACTACTAAGCTGCTTCCTTTCCCAATAGTAGTAGTATAGTATAGCCTTTATTGTCATTGTACATCATGTATACAGTGAAATTGGTTTTACCCTCACTGGTGCAATCCATGACAAAAAATACAAACAACATAAATAGTATAAAGAATAATCCCTATGCAAGTAATTAGGAGGAAAAAGAAAGAGAAAGAATAACTAGTCATACGTTTCCGCATGTGACTGTAGTGATTGTGGATGTGTTTAAGAGTCTGACAGCCCAAGGATAGAAACTATTTTTAAACCTATTTGTTTGGCTGGCCATCTGCCCGATGATAGAAGTGCGAAGAGACACTGACCAAGGAGTGAATCATCTCTGAGTATCTTCCTTACTCTTCTAAAGCAGTGAGACCTCATGATGTCATCCAGTGGTATTAGAGGCTAACCAATGGTTTCTTGTGCCAAATTAATCACTCTCTGTAGTCCCTTCCTGTCTGCAGCAGTTAAACCAACATACCATACTGTAATGCAGTATGGGAGGACACTTTCTATCATGGACCAATAGAAAGTGGTCATCAGACGTTGTTCCACCCGATTTTTTTGCAGAACTCTTAAGGAATTGACGTCTCTGTTGGGCCTTGCCAATCACCAGGGATGTTGTTTTTCCAGGTGAGATCTTGACTAATAAGCACTCCCAAAAATTTAAATAAATTCTTAATAAATAAAGGAAAGGGTCCATTGTCTCAAGAAATGTCTACTAATTCATGACTACATGAGTTCATATTTATTTAAAGGTCAGGTGGTAAACCAGGTCAGGCCATTTGTTCACCTGACAATTACATCTAATCTGATAACCAGAATTAAATTGAATTGAATTTGAATTTATTATATTTCTATGCCGCCCTATTCCCAGAAGGGACTCAGGGCAGCTCACAAATCAAGTCAGGGGAGGGAGAGGATACAAATAGGAAAAAAAAGACATGGACAAAAACAATACCACAATTAAGAAACAATCAACAACCACACCATTCGAGCGGGGACAAGAACTCATCAGCCCCAGGCCTGTCGGAACAGCCAGGCTTTAAGGGCTTTGCGGAAAGCCTGGAGGGTGGTCAGGGTTCGAATCTCCACGGGGAGCTCGTTCCAGAAGCATTCAGGGGCCTCAGAAATAGGTCTTCCAATCACCTGTTATATTATCTCCTTAGCTAAAGGTGCCAACAATTAAGTTTGAGAACTGCTGCAATACATGCAGATCATATGTTCATCCAATTAATTGTAATCCTTATGACTTTTTGCAGATGAAAATGGGAACATTCTTGTTATTCAGACCCAATAGTATAAATAAAGACCTCACTACACAAGGGGGCCAAGGCTAGATAATATCTAATTAGGTTATTCGTGGATATGTCTTGATTTTAGGGCTCTGGATGTAACTGCACATTCATTTATTTCAAGCTGAATCCATTTAGCAGTGGCACCTCCCTATGTGGTCTCTCTTCAACAGCTCTCTCCTCTGCCTAGAGGTAAACAGACTGTGGAAAATAATTGATAAGATTTATACTGTGGGTATTTCTAGGTACAGGAAGCCACTAAGCTTCCAGGCCTTCTGAGTCTGTCATCAGCAAATGAAAAGATTCTGAAGCTATATGAGCACAATAAACATTTTCGTGAAATAGGCTTTATGAAATAATTAAAAACCTGGAAAAGCTTATCCTCCCCTCCCATCTGTATGTTAATTTGTGTCTGGGTATATACTGGTTCATTTCAAACTGGGTATATTATCTATCTATCTATCTATCTATCTATCTATCTATCTATCTATCTATCTATCTATCTATCATCTACCTATCCATCCACCCTCTGTCTGTCTGTCTGTCTGTCTGTCTGTCTATCATCTACCTATGCATGCATGCATCCATCCATCTATCTATGTCTTAAAGAGAAGCACCAAAACTGGAATTTAGAAGCAGATCTCATACCAATGGCCAGATTCCTTCACAATCTCTCTTAGTTGGAGCCACAGATGGCTTTTGGGTCAGAAGGTAAACTTGAAAATGAATTGATGTTTGATGCTACCAGATATTCTTGGGAGTTTCCTTGTGATGATATCCCAATGATACCAGCATGACAGGAACTGCTCTTAAAAGTCCCAAAGAGATTAATTTTTAAAAACTTGACTATTTGTCATGTCCTTCTATGTTCCTCAGTAATCCCTCTGCAATTCTAGTTACTTTTGATCTAATTTTCACAAGGCAATAGCCAGCATTGATTTAATGCTCTTTGCTATCTCTCAGCAGCAGTGCTGCTATCCAAGTAAATGTCATGGGCTTACATTCTGAAAGGGACACATTTTAAAAAAACAAAAACAAAATCCTTATATGCCGCAGAAGTCCTGTCTATGCCCTTCCCTAAGATAACCTCTGGAGAAATGAGGATGCTTGATGCAACAGTAGCACGACTCTACAGCATTTCTCATCTTGTTTAGAATTAAAGAGTGAGAGAAAAGGTGTCAGGGCTACAGGAAAGAATGGAGACAGAAAGTACACCAGGTGAGAAGAGTGACAAATAGAGTCCCTGGAGGGGCGAAAGTAAAGGAGGAAGAGAAACAGAGGGAAATTGTGCATCCTTAATTTTGAACTCCCAGAGGGCATTTGGCTTACAGCTCACCAGTGCCATTGTTTCCCAAGGAAAACTTCTCCCCATCTCTCTGAACATATTCACAAACAGCCTTGTAGCAGATAAAATGCTAACAAATGTGATAACATGATGATTTTACCATCAATTCCTGCTATTGTGTCCATGTCAGAGGCAGAAGTGAAAGGGAGTCTATTCTGTTTCAGCACCTGCCCTATGGAATGTTATCCTGCCAGAGATTCATGTTCTTTCTGATGTTTGGGAAACTGCTAAACACCTCATTGTTGTCCCAGAACTTGGGTTGGAGTCCTTCTTTGATTATGATTAAATTATGATGAAGGGTATTGTCCTACTGATCATACAGGGCCTGACCTGAACCCTTTTTAAAGCACAGTCATCTTACATTTGGATAAATAAATAAAATCTAGATAACTTTAGCTGATTTGGGGCGGGGGACATAAACATTATCTTATCTGATTAATACATGGATGGAAAATAATCCAGTTTAATAGCTAACCTGGAAAACCAAAAGAACATTCAAGAAAAATGGTCTCCTAGGCCTTCGGTTAGGATATTTTGGAAGTGACCAAGACATGTCAGAGCCCTGTAATCTAGGAGAAATTTAATCTGGTTGATCATGAGGAAGTGGACAGGATCCTTGTGCTGTGAGCAAAGCCACCTGTTGCAGGATCCAATCTGAGTTGGTCACCAGGTCCAGAGGTTTAGTTTTCCAAGCTTTCAGACTCATGCTGGAATTCATCTTCAGCGAACTTCTCTCTCCAAAATGTGTGTGTGAGAGAAGTTTCCTGAGGATGGGCTTCATCTGAGTCCGAAAGCTCTGAAGACTAAACCTCTAGTTCCAGTGACCAATCCGAATTGGCTCCTGCAATATTATCCTGGGACACATATATTTGTCTTCATTTGGTACTTCATTTGGTATCTATGTCCCTTCTGTTGGTTAAGACCTCCTGGGAGGTGGAATTTGATGGCTCTGAATAATGTGGAAGAGAGTGATACCCCCTACCTTGAAGGAAGTGATGGTGCATCCCCTTGTCAAGAGGCCACATTAGGCCCAACGGTTTTAGACAACTTTCATTTCTTTTTAGGGAAAGTTGTTGAGAAGGTGGTTGGCAGTCAGCTACAAAGGGCTCTGGATGAAGTGGATTACTGGACCCTTTTCAATCTGGATTCAGGCCAGGGAATCCTGAAATAGCATTGATCATGCAAGATTATTTGAGAACGCTTGGGATGTGAGGGTGCAATCATTCTGGTGGTCTTCCTAGATCTCTCAGTGCCTTTCAATAACATTGACCATGTTATCCTTCAGGACCAGCTTTGAGAGTTGGGAGTGGGGAGCAATGTTTTACGATGCTCCTCCTCTTTCATGGCCAATTCCAATCAGTATTAGAGAAGGAGAAGAGGTTGAGCCCTAAACCTCTGCAATGTGTCTTTCTCCAGGGTGAAAATCTTTCATTGCCCCTTTTTAATGTGCATATAAAACTTCTGGGCAAGGTCATGTATACTTCAGTAACAGAGTTATCAATGCCTGAATGCACTACCCGACACTGTGGTTTCTTCCCCAAACTCCCCAAACTTTAACCTTAGATTGTCTACTGTCAACCTCACCCCATTCCTAAGAGGTCTTTAAGAGGCGTGCATAAGTGCACCAGCGGCCTACCGTCCCTGTCCTAATATTCCCTTGTATTCGTATTCATTTCATGTATTCATGTTTATACTTATATCTGTTATCTAATTCATGCTTGATGAAATAAATAAAATAACAAATAAATAAATACTCAGCTATCTCCACCCCTAACCAGGCAGATGATGCTGTTGCAGTGCTGATGAAGTATTTGGATGCTATAAAGCAGTAGTGTCAAACTCACAGTCTGTGGGCTGGATGTGTCACGCACTGGCCACGCCCACACCCAGTTTAGCGAAGGGGGGAAAGTCATGATACATCATGTGACAATGCCATGACGACGCAAGTTTGACACTCCTGCTATAAAGGTTTGGATGGGAAGAGCCAGTTTCAACTCAACCCTAGCAAGATGGAGTGATTTTGGCCTGGGGAAACCAAATATCCAAAATCCCTCCATCTTGCTGGGGTTGACCTATTCATAAAACAAGTGATTTCCCCCCTCACTTTCCAGGTAGTTCTTCTTTAGCAGCTGTCTTATTTAACAACATAAACAGTTATGACAGTGATAAAAAGTAACTCTTTGATCAATTCTGCAAAGATATTTACAACCTTTGCAGGTCTGTAAAGCAAAGGGAAATTGAAGTAAGATCATATACACAGTCAGAGTTTAACTTAGTGACTACTTCACTTAATGACCAAGTTAGAAAAAGATTTTCACTTTGCTTTTGTTACAACATAACACCTGAATGTTTTGAAGTTATCCTGGTAGCTTTTCATAACTAACTAACCTATCAGAAACATTATCAAGAGAGGTGCTTTCATTGTTATTATCCTGTTTTTTTTCCAGTGCTCTACCTTTTAAAACAAAAAAAATGTCCCATGGTTTTAAAAATATTTTTAGAAAATTTTCCTAGTAAGTTCTACTACTAGGATGTCTGACCCTGTGAAAAAATTTAACATCTATTATTATACCCATTAAATTTGGCTTTTCCTCCAAAACTCTGCCATTGCAGATGTCTGTCTTGGAAAGAGGAGATCTGGCACTGCCATCAAAGGTGAAGGTTTGTCATCATATTTTCTATGTATACTTTCCCTGAAAGAAATGGTATTTGGTTTGCTAATAATTTGTGTAATTAGTCAGCTGCCAGAGCAATTAAAGATGTATAATGAAGATGTGAATTCCTGAGAGCACATAGTAATTTGAAAAAAAGTATCTCTAAGGGCCACGTTTCTTCAGATCCAGCTGTTTCCTTTGTGTCCTCATTTATATCCTGTTCATCATTGATTTTCAGTGCTGAAGATCATGTAATTAATGCTCTGCTCCTAAATATATCATCACCCAATGCAAAGTGGTTTCAATGAGGCTTATCCATAACACTGCATTGTATATCTTGTCACCAGTGGTGGGATTCAAAATTTTTTACTACCAGTTCTGTGGGCGTATCTTGGTGGGCGTGGCATGGCTTAGTGGGTGTGGCAGGGGAAGGTTACTGCAAAATCCCCATTTTGTCCTGATCAGCTGGGTCTCGGGAAGCAGAGAATAGATGGGGCGGGGTCAGTCAGAAGTGGTATTTACAGGTTCTCAAAATTACTACTCAAAATTTCCGGTACTGATTCTCCAGAATTAGTCAGAACCTGCTGAATACCACCTCTGCTTGTCACCCTTCACTATACAGTAGCCCCTACTAATGAATGATTTCGACATGATTCAGAACTGCATTGCCTGGAATCGCCTAAGAGAGCAAAGTTAGGCTTCATGGTGTATTGAGTCTATTCTGCTATCAGCGTTTGATTGATGGCCTGTGCTTGCTTCTCATATGCATTATTGTGAAAGGTCTTGCTTGTTCATTAGCAAAATCTAGTAGACATATGTCCTGTATAATTTTGCTCCAAGCCACATAAAATTCAGTTCACCAGAGGAAACATCTTTTGGGCACTGGTACATTTCAGCTAAAACCCTTCGATTTTGGCACAGGTTCTTCAGACCTGAGTTCCAAACTATTGCAGTATCTGCCTACTGGTGGTTAAACCTATAATGTTCACCAACAACAACTGTGTCTAAGCCAGGACAATTGATGGAGAGGAGAATTTCTTTATTAGTCTCTTTATTGCAGTAATAGACCAGCATTTAAGTGCAATCAAATCAAATCAAATCAAGCATAGGAGGGATGAGAAGAATCTCATTTGTGTCCACTAGGAACAGAGAAAATGTCATTTGACGAATGAATCAATCACCAAGCCAACTCCATAGTGCACCTTCAAACATGCACCAGTTACTAGGTAAACATGCATCCTGCAACACATAAGTTTGTAAAGTTTGTTTAGTTCAAGTCTGTTTAACGATAAGCAACCATAACAATTGATTTAAAAAGCTTTTGAACTTGCCTTTCAAGGCTCTGAATAACAGGCTCGGCAAGGCATATAAATGACCTGAGCAAAGCCCAAAATATGGAGAAATGTATTTATTTAGTCATCACATTTATATGGCTGACTATCTCATGCAAAACCATTCTGGACAGAATGCATTAGATGTATTATATGTCTACTGTATATCTACAAAGTAGATATACAAGGGAAAGTGTATCTTTAGCTTCCGTAGCTGGGACAACTCCATAGACAGCAGTAGCAGGCCAATTAAACAGAATTAAAGTTGATGTATGTTACTGGACACACATTTTCAGTCTGCAATTGGTTTCAGATACAACAGGACATTGCATTCCAGCACTATCAATATTCTCATGCCACCTCCCAGCAAAGACTAGCTAGAATGACAAATACCTAGTCATAGGCTTAATTTGGTTTATATTTAAGGTGACCAGATTTTCAGATTGGAAAAGAGGGACACCTTTGACCGGGGGGGGGGGGGGGGGCTTGATTAAAAATTTTATACGGAGCAACAAAAATTTTCATACATCACAAAAATAGTATTGTAATATATTTTTTTATTTCAACATAACTACAATTTACAAATATAATACGTTTATTTACATTTATATTTATTAAATATATTGACAAAAATTATGTACAGAATAATTTTACTCTTTGGCATATTTCTCACTTGAGTGAATTTTTTTTAGTAGATTGCTGTCATTGTTTAAAAGGTCATGAAATTTTTCACACGAATTTGTTAAATTATATTTGACACATAAAATGGCTTTCAAAGTCTCAACACTTAATTGTGATTTTTCTGATGTCCACACTTGATTTACTGTAGAAAAAACACGTTCAGTCGCAGCATTAGTTCCTGGTAAGGACAGCGCATATTCCACAATTTTTAATACATTATTGTATGAAATATGGTTTGTTTGAAAATGATGAAATATTTCTAGCCATTTGTTCTCTATTGTCATTTTTGCTGATGCCCAAGATTCAACCTTTTCCTTATTCATATATTGTTTTAAATATGATACCTCAGTAAAAAGATTAGTTTCAGAAATATCACTATTTGGGAAATTTTGATTAATATGCTCGAATGATTTTTGCACATCATGCCAATCAAGTTCTTTTTTTAATGCAACCCAAGTAAAATGTTCAATATCATTATAATGTACCGTCCACTCTTCTAAATAATCTACGCAGTTACTATAGAACTTTTTAACATGATTCATGGTGTCTGCATGATTTATTGCACCTTGTTCTTCTAGCTGCCTTATACTATTACGGATAGTTATGGGAATAAAAATATTTTCTAACCGCTCTTGACACTGAAATTTTAAATTATTAAGTTCATTTGCTACTTCGATTACCGAAATTTTGTCACCTTCAATAAGTTTTATACTATTTTGAAAAAGAGCTGCTTGATTGTGTACAAACTCTAGCCAAATTTTTGAAGATTCTTTTTCAAAAAACTCTTCTAAAATTCTAGGACATTTATCCTGTGATAGAAAGTAGGACTTCAAAGGATTGTATATTTGTAAAATTCTTTCGACAGCTGGCAAAAGAGCTAACCAGCGCGTTTTACTGTATCCAAGTATTTTGCGATATTCGACTTCCGCATTTTCACAAAATTCTTTAAGCATTTCAACACGCACAGTGTATATATAAAAATAAGAATAGATTTTAACAATAATATTTTCCACATCTATGGGCAACAAGTCAGCAGCTGTTTGAATGGCATTATGTATTATGTGCGCTGCACAACCAACACCAATAATGTTTTGATTAAGCTTTTTGTTTAATTTATAAAAAATATTATTTGTACCTCTTCTCGCTTTTCCTCCAAAATTTGCATTCGTATTGTCTCCACAATATGCAATTATTTTGTGTTTTAAATTGTTTTGTTCCAAAATATTAACAATGGAACTGAAAATTATTTCCGAAGTTTCGCCAGGCAAAGAAACAAAATCTAACATTCTAATTTGTATTCCGGTTTCCGAATCAAAAAATCTAATAAGGGTTGGAAATAATTTGATATCCTTATGATTAGATGCATCAGAATATATGGATACAAAATTAATTTTCTCTAGATTTTTGTTTAATTCTGAAAATGCATATGGGGAAAGCACATTATGCACAATTGCCTCGGATTTTGTTCTAGCACAAGTAAATTTTTTGTTGAATAACTTTTTGACAACTTGTGATGTACAGTCCATAGATCTGAAGGAATGATTGTGATTAATAGCATGAAAAGACATAAGTCCTTCTGCTAATGCTAATTTCTTTTCTTCGTCTGCATACGTTGGTTTACGAAAATATTCCTGCATTCTGGAGGAAGATGCAGCAGCATCTACATATCTTTTATGTTTCTGCGTCTCCAAGTGCTTTGTAATATCATGCCTCCCACCGTGCGAAATAGAAAATTCACCATTACATTTCTCACATCTTACTATGTGATCGCTTTTGGTTTTTTTTAAGAAAAGGAAATTCACTTCTTAGATCATCGTTGAATTTGCATCCTCTTTTCTTACTCATTATGTTAATAATATAAAAAAAATTAAAATTATATGATTTTATATGATATAAAATTCAACGAGGGTGAAACACACCAAATCTGGCAAAGCTGCCTTGCACCAACCTGGCCTGCCCATAGAATAGCAGCCACTTTGAGACACATAAACCTGGTCTGAACATATTGCATCACAAAGAAAACATTTGCAAAAAGGAACATTTCTTGTAGTAAATATATTTTATAAACAATTTAAAAATAAAATCCCCCCAAAATAATAAAAAAGGTATTCTATAAATAAAAGAAATCCTTTAAAACCATTGTTAAGTATTACACCAGCAATAATTTATACTGTCACCATTTCAAACTATTCCACACAGAATAAATTGAAGTAAAATCATTTTAAAAAATTCTATACTCAATACTTTGAAATGGACTCAGGAGTCATGATTGACACTGAGTGAATTTGCACTTTTAATAATCAGGAAGATACAATGGCATTGAAAAAAGTGACTGATGACCATTTTTCACACTTAGCGACCATCAGAAATACGAATCTGTTGCCAAACATCAACATTTGATCGCGTAACCATGAGGATGCCATAATGGTCGCTAAGTGTGAAAAATGGTCATCAGTCACTTTTTTCAATGCCATTGTATCTTCCTGATTATTAAAAGTGCAAATTCACTCAGTGTCAATCATGACTCCTGAGTCCATTTCAAAGTATTGTGCATAGAAATTTTAAAAATGGCTTGTTTCAATTATTTTGGATAGAATCTTTTTTAAAATAGTCTAAGACAATTTAAAAAAAGAATCAACACAGAATACCACTATTTTAAAAATCATATGTACAATAAATAAAATATTATTTTAAAATACATTAAAAAAATAAAAGAAAAAAACCCGGCTCACTTACCAGCAGGCAGGCAGAGTCAGCAGATCTTTGTAGCGATGGATGGAAGCACACAGGGAGCCTATATACGCAACTGCAGTAACAATGACAATGATGAAGGATTGGATTGAGTTAAAGAATAAAAGAATTCTGATCTTAGAAGGCCATGACCTGCAGGCAGGCTGGCATAATTTCTTATGGAATGACAAACATAAAACGCACAAATACTTTCAAAATCATTTAATTAGGAGAACTTTACTGCAACAATGGTTCAAAATAAAAAAATCCACTATGTGAAAACCCCAAATTGGCTATCACCAACAGAAAGAACGATACACCCAAATTTTACAGATTGGAACAAAATTCTAAGATACAGAGATCTAATTGACAGACAGGGAAATTTAAAAACAATTGAAGAATTGGCAGATCAGAATATGAAAGGTGATTGGCTAACCTATCTCCAAATTAAAACTAAATACAATAAAGACACTAAAATATATGGTATTGAAACAGAACCACACGAATTGGATAAAATTATTCAAAGACTGGACAGAAAGATGATAGGGAAAATATACAAATACCTCTTGAAGTATCAAATGGAAGAGGAAATTGTAAAAGAACCAATGATAAAATGGGCACAGAACTTTGGCTATAACATTGAACTAGACAAATGGGAAAAATTTGGGGGAATAAATTTAAGAATGACACTATCAATCCCATACAAGGAAAACCAGTACAAAATTCTTTATTATAGATGGCATCTGGCACCGTCAAGGTTGGGCAAAATTTCAACAAATACCTTGCTAAATTGCTGGAAATGTGATTCAATACATGGCACATATTATCATTTATGGTGGACTTGTGAAGAGGCAAAAAAATTCTGGAAAAGGATCAAAAATCGGTTGGAAGAAATAACAAAGGTTAAGTTAGATTGGAAACCTGAACTCTTTCTATTAGGAATTATACCGACGAAATACAAAAAAGAAATACAATATCTAATATTACGTATACTTATAGCAGCAAGGATAGCTTTCGCCCAGAAGTGGAAAAATAAACTAAACCTAAATGAAGAAGAAATAATAAGAAAAATTATGGACTGTGCCGAAATGGATATATTAACGAAAGAAATACAGGGAAAAGAAGAATCAGAATTTTATTGGATATGGGATAATTGGTATATAGTTGGATGGAACAAAGGAATCACAGACAGTGGTCACATTGGTTTTGCCCCATTTTATGACCTTCCTTGCTATAGTTGTTAAGTGAATCACTGTTGTAAAGTGAATTTGGCTTCCCTATTGAATTTGTATGTTAGAAAGTTGCAAAAGGTGAGCATATGACCCTGGGACATTGCAACCATCATAAATATGAGCCAGTTGCCAAGTGTCCAAAGTTTGATCACTTGACTGAATGGATGCCAAAATGGTCAAAAGTGTGCAAAACGGTCATAAGACATTTTTTCACTCCCATAGTAACTGAATGGTCATTAAATGAAAGGTTGCAAGTCAAGCACTATTTGTATTTATTGGAGCTGAATTTGATCTTAATCTGGTTGTTGTAGTGTTGAAAGTGGGATGGGGGTATCAGTCTGCACCTTTCAAAGATTGTTTCTCAATTCTTATATTTGAATATTCAAATTTTCAATATTATTGAAATATGTCAATAAAGATTCTAAGTCATCTAGGTGTCTGAAAGCTGAGACAAATAGCAAAAAATAAAAAAATAAAAGTCCAGTTGCCATGATTCAACTTCCAGATATTATTGAACATACTATTCTGATTCAGATGAGAATCCTTTTTAAAAAATACTGTATCACTTAAATTTTGCCCTTGGGGAATATTGAAGGAACATCTCTTACAAGATATTGCAAAAATAAATAAATCATGGAATAGAAAGTCAGCTGGTGAAGTTTGCCATTTTATCTACTTCTGTAGAACCCCTTTCTGCCAGGGCTGCCAGGATACCTAAAAATAGGAGTTGTGACTTGTCGAAGGTGGACTGGTCTGTCATGATGGCAAAAGCAAACAGCTGTGGTGTTGGAGTGTTAAACGGAAAAGGATTTTCCTCCGCGAGTTCGGATTTCCCAGCTGGGAGAATGCCGGATCGCCGTGGCAGGAGAGCGAGGGGGCGGGCGCCCGTTTCACTTCGCACAGAGAACTTCCATGCGGTTCAGGGGCTTTTGCTGGACGGCGGCAGCCCCGGAAGTGAGTGGAAGTTCTCTGCGCGACTGAAACGGACGCCGTGGCAGGAGAGCCGCAGGGAGGGCGGCGGGACGTGACCATGCTTCGCGGACTCGCGGCGTGATCACTGGGAACCGCGCAGCACAGACGCCACCACGCCGGCAGAAGCTCCATGAGTCCGTGACCGAGTGGAAGTTCTCTGCGCGAGCGGCGGCTGTTTCACTCGTGCAGAGAACTTCCACTCGGTTCTGGAGCTTCTGCCGCCCGTGGCGGCGCAGCACAGGGGCTGGCTGTGACGCGAGGAGGTGAAATGAACTCCGCAAAGGGGGAGAAGGAGGAGAGGAGGGCTGTCTCCTCCCCCCAGCGCCTCCCGATTCCCACCGGTACTAATTCATAACATGATTACTCACCAGTGAGTAAGCGCAGCTGCAACCCCAAAGACGAAATGAAATGGAGACTCGTGCAGGCGTGCTCAGCTAAGCGGAGTCCAGCCAATCAGTGAGCTGGTTGGGATGCAAAATTTTCAGCACGTGGCGTGCTGAAAATTTCCCATCCCAGCCAGCTCACTGATTGGCTGGACTCCAGGCCAATCCAATCAGTGAGCGGCAGGCTGGGCTGGCTTAAATTTGTAGCATAGAACGGAACGATGAGCCAGCCCAGTGAGCTAGCAGCTGATGGGCGGGGGAGGGCGGCGGCGGTGGTGGCTGTTTTTCACCTCGCACAGAGAACTTCCACTCGGTCCCGGAGCTTCTGCCGCCCGGGGTGGCCCCGGTGCTGTGCCGCCCCGGGCGGCTGAAGCTCCGTGGCTGAGTGGAAGTTCTCTGCGCGATATGAACAGCTGCTGCCGCAGGGGAGGGCGGCGGGACGCGACCACGCCTCGCGGGACCACGGCATGGTCCGCTGGGAACCGCGCAGCACAGGCGCCGCCATGCCGGCAGAAGCTCCGTGAGTCCGTGACCGAGTGGAAGTTCTCTGCGTGAGCAGCGGCTGCTGTTTCACTCCCACAGAGAACTTCCACTCGGTTCCAGAGCTTCTGCCACCCATGCCGGCGCAGCACAGGGGCTGGCTGTGATGTGAGGAGGTGAAATGAACTCCGCAAAGGGGAGAAGGAGGAGAGGAGGGCTGTCTCCTCCCCCCAGCGCCTCCCGATTCCACTGGTACCAATTCATAACATTATTACTCACCAGTGAGTAAGTGCAGCTGCAACCCCAAAAGACGAAATGAAATGGAGACTCGCGCAGGCGTGCTCAGCTAAGCGGAGTCCAGCCAATCAATGAGCTGGTTGGGATGGAAATTTTTCAGCACGTGGCGTGCTAAAAATTTCCCATCCCAGCCAGCTCACTGATTGGCTGGAGTCCAGGCCAATCCAATCAGTGAGCGGCAGGCTGGGCTGGCTTAAATTTGTAGGATAGAACGGAACGATGAGCCAGCCCAGCGAGCTAGCAGCTGATGGGCGGGGGAGCGAGGGAGCTGCGAGCGCCAAAAAAAGCGTGTTTTTTAAAGAACCGTGTGGGACGCGGGAAAATTTATGAAAAGGCGTGCCTGTCCTGCCAAATGCGGGACGTCTGGTCACCCTATTTATATTTCCCTCAGGAACTAACACTCTGATTTAAATTTCATTCCACATGCTTCCCTTCCAAAGCTGATGTGTATGTTTTCATTTCCTCCAAAAACTGAGAGGTATCTCAAGGCTAACAGGCTGAATTAATATTGTGTGATGGAAAGTGCTTACGTATCTAGGGAGTCAAAATATCTAGGGATGTTTAATTAGGGAAAAGATTCTAATGCCTTGTTGCAAGGCAAGTTTAAGGAAGCTGTGGGCCTGCCTATAAAGAGAAGGAAACGAATGGGTACCCAGCCACACAATTATACCAGGGTAGATTTATCTGGGCTTTAAAAAAAGATCTTCTGCAGTGCCCTTTGGAAGTTACTGTATAATAATCCCTTCAAGATGGCAGCATTCAACCAGTTTCCTTGGGACTGAGACTGATCAGAGAGTGGTATAATAAAACCAGTATGGATTTACAAATCTTGAGAA